>NC_079170.1:7812370-7864870 GCF_947568905.1 Ostrea edulis | reverse complement strand
TGAGATTTATATGAAAGCTTTCTGATATAGTGCAGATTCAGGTTTGTTAAAATCATGCCCCCCCCCCCCCCCCCCCCCCCCGGGGTAGGATGGGGCCACAATAGGGGATAAAAGTTTTACATACAAATATATAGGGACAATCTTTAAAAATCTTCTTCTCAAGAACCATTGGGCCAAAGAAGTTCACATTTACATGAAAGCTTTCTGACATAGTGTAGATTCAAGTTTGCAAAAACCATGGCCTCCAGGGGAAGGTTTGGGGCCATAATAAGGACTACGGTTTTACATGCAAATAGATATGGAAAATCTTCTGATATGGACCAAGGTGACTCAGGTGAGCGATGTGGCCCATGGGCCTCTTGTTTAGAAATCGCATCAATGATCAATGACAGTGGATTAACATCTAGAGAATTCTTTGCTACTACTTCAATTCAGATAAAACAGCAATTTTAGAGAACAAAGTGTTTGTTAATGGAATTACAGTGATTTCGATTCAATTTCCACGTGTTTTCTGGGATATCGGAGGGGTAGAATAAGGACTTTCTGCGCTGTGAGACGCTTGATTTGTAAACAAGGTAGGAATATGTTCATATTCATTACGTCTATAAATGGTTCCAGGGGAGAGACATATGGCCTATTGAATATTCACTGCCACTTCTTGGGCGGCCGGCCGTTTTGCAATCTGATTAAAATCAAATCCTCGATACGCTCCTCTTTTTTTTTTCTTGTCGCTCCGTCAGGCCAATTGACATCTCCCTGCTTGTTTACTTCATTAATCGTAATTTCGGAGGATTTGTTTATGGTGTGTATATTTCGACTTGCATTATGTAAGTGGGTGCATTGCGATTTTCTCGCAATTTTGTGCACCAAATTTTCTGTGATGGCCGTTTTGCGAAGTTGTGTTATATGGATTAACTAGGCTACTTGTTTTCAGACTAAGCATTTTCGGATAATTTTGCATGATATACCATTAAACAAATTAGTAGTATATTGTTTAAATACTTTATATTCATTAGATATTGTTCAATTAAAAAAAACTACTTTATTTGTATTTTTATTCATGTATCCTGTCATTTCGATTCAGTGCGATTAAACCGGAAGTAAGACAGTCCGCGAAATTCTTAGGCACTTGGAGGTGTAAAAACATCTTTTTCTTCGAATGAACGGCATTGGAACGGAAAGAAACCGTACATATATTGAAAGTAAGGTATATGTGAACGATTCATCGCGTCAGGCTGTTTGAGAAACGCCCACAATAACCCAAACCCGAATTTGCCTCAAAAAGAGTGTCCTACCCTTCCTTTTTTATACATGCACATACTATATATTTACATTAACTTCCAGTGCCCGTGGGCATCCATGCAGTAAATAACCGGACTATTTACAGTATGTACATCTAAGTGGTACCTCGCCCTGACTGGCAGCATATAACTGCAGTTGTAATCTTACAAGTTTACAATAAAATATTTTTTTTCTTGTAAAATTTGGATTTCATTTATTTGCCAAAATTCAATATGATATATAGATACTTACGTGTTCCAACAGGCAGGACTGTCCCATATTTTCTATAAATATCTTCAACTTGAAGAACATTTAGATGTCTGTCAGCCTTCTGTTTCCCTGGTCTTCTTTTATTTTTAATTGTAAGAGATGCAATGAAATGTGGAATTCCACAACATTTACCTTTCCTGCGCAAACGATTTTTCTCTTGGATGCTAGTCAAATGATTTTGGCAAATATCAAACGAATTTGTAAGTGTTCCAAAGAAAAAACCGGATTCTGTTAACAAAACTGAAGATAAAGATGATGGGAATGAACTAAGTGAACAAAAAGTATCTACATTAGAACAAACTTCTAAAGAACAAATTGAATAAAAACTGCAGTTTCCACCGCCTGCCATAATGTAAACAAATGAAGGCCGTTCTTATCTTCAATTCAGGAGAGCGACACAAAGGGCGATAACTCTTTATAGTGTATTTTGGTTTGTGTGCCAGAGGAATGTACTGGTTATATATTCATTTTTGATTTCTCCAAAAATTTGATTTTATACTTGTTTAAAGTAAGATTGAATAAGTTTTTCTAGCATGTGCATTTACACCAAATTATTGGGCAAATATATTTTATTCCTCTCTAAAAAATAGATATATCAAAACCTTTTTTATTACAAAAAGTATTATTTGGATTGTTTTCATGGACTGAAAAATTATAAATGTAATTTTAAAAAACTAAAACTAACTCAGAAAAAAAATTTCTGTAGTTGTTTTTATCAATAATATCATTTTTAAGGAATTATTTGAAATATTACATATTTCGGCCAGCTGTTGTTATAGGATAGGTTTCCATGGCAACCGTTGCTAAGTCAAACCTTTGCATGCTATTTTTGTCTTATTCCTATCATAATATTATTATATGCTAAGATTCATCAAAATCTATGTCATGTCGTGGCCACCGATTTTTGATAGTTACATAGAATCAGTCTTAAAGTCTGCCTCAATTTGATATGGTCATGGGGACTGGTCAATGCATGGGTTCTTGAATGTATATTTTTAATAATAATATATAAATATAACAAAGATCAAGTCATTTAGTTAATGTATATTTCTTTAAAGTTTTCATACCAGCATCATGGAGTGTCATTACCATATCACTACATGTATTGGAAACCTCTGTGGTAAATACATGTAGCACATATGTACCAATGAATCTGCAGTGTAAATGTTTTATAAACCTTTAACTTGGTAGAGCAGTATTATATAAATAATCCTGATATACAAGCACTATATGACCCCTTCTGATAATGAGGTCAAAGTCAACCCCCCTCCCCTCATTATAGGAAAATATTGGTTACTCAGAAACCAGACTCAAAACCTGATACAGCTGTTGCCCTGACTAGTATCTGAACCTACTTGTCACTGATTTAGAGTATTTGGAACATCTTCTCAATGCCATATACAAGTTTCTTTAAGCATTTCTTGTTTTCAAAAGTTTTATATGCTGTTTTATTATTTTTATTCTTTCTAACTACATGTATAATTTAATATCAATGTGTACTATGATTACTAGGCTCTGAGGTGTGTACTTTAATTGAAAGTTTTATGATATAGAATGTTCAACCATTCTTAAAAACTAAAGAAATATATATTATATATTGAGGAGAGAAAAATAAGTAAATTCTTGTGTCCTGAAAATCAGTGTCTATCTTATTGTATTGTAGGTCTCTGCAAAATCCAAGGACATACTTAAAAGTGGTGACAGGAGGAAAATCAATCAAACCAAGTGAAAGTACAAGACAATATTACAAAAGGAAAGCAAAGGAGTCCATAAATTCAATGTTGAACATCAAGACAGTCTAAAAATTTGAATCCAAACAAAATATCAAAACTTTATGAAGAAATAAACGACAAAGTGTCAAATAAACATGAAAGCATTCTTATATATGGTGTTTATTCAACGTATTTCAACTGAAATTCCTAATGTACCTAAATTCGAAAGGGAAACAACTTATGAAAAAATTAAACACCAATGGGTTGAACTGTGTAATGAAGTTGTGTTGACATGCAAAAATACATGTATAATGTGATGCATCATAGAATAGCTCAAATGGTCTATTTTAATATGCAATTTTGTGGGTCTTCATCCACCCCTTTCTGGATGGAGAAGGTACAGACATGAGTCACAACCCCTCCATTCCCACCCTTATATTTTTTTCTGGATCTGCCCCTGCTTTGTAAATATGTTCGTAACAAATATATTTCTGTGCTCATTTGTTCCTTTATCATGTTTATGCCTTGTTTGGGGTTACACTTTTAAAAAAGTATGATTTTGAAATAAACTTTTTAATCTTCAAAGAACTCTTCCGTGTACATTTATCAGTATACAGTTTATAAAGGATCTAAACTTACAAGTTGCAACTGTTAAAAAATCTTATAGATAATGGAATGTATTGATGAAATAATTAAGAATTCATTTTCATTTCACTTTACAGGCACTAATATCTACATGGATTATGTAAAACACAGTTGTTTTGTCATCTGAAAGCAACCTGTAATCATACTTGGTAAAAGATAGTGCCATAGACATGATAAATGAGTCAACTTACATTTTTTAAACTACATTATTGAATTTTAAAACAATCCCACCTCTACATTACATGTATTTTCATAAAATTATATAAAGTCAATATAAACTGTCCAAATTTTACAATATTAATGACACAAATGTCTGCAGTTTCTGTTCTCATTTTCATTTTTTCCTGAACAACCATATATATTATACGACTGTAAAAACGTACATTTCACTAAAAGTTTTTGTTCCACTCTTACGAAGGATTCATAAGGAAATCAAGGGCTAAAAAGTTTATTTTAAAATTTGAGCCATATCATGTTTCTAGAATTGTTAGCCAAAGGTTTTTAATGTCCAGATGCTTTGTAATAAATGTTTTAAATTTCATATTACATAGAGCAAAAATGAATTCAAAATGATTTTTCAAATAAAAGATATTTTCAGTGAATCATTTAGGGTAAAACACAAAAGTTGATAAATTATATCTTTGTTTTGTCATAAAGGATTCTCTTGAACATGTTGAATGTATTTTCAGTTTTGTTTTTCTGAAGATATACGTTTTAAGAGAGCATGGACATTCATTCTCTTTATACTCGGGACTATAATGCCAATTTCTTGTCATTCGAGATTCGAGCAACCTACAACGTTCGTCGTTGACCAGCCTCAAAAGAGTTGTTGATAGGCGCATTTCAAAATGAAAAACAATTGCCAACCAATCATTTTTTCTTTAATCTGTTAATTACCCACCCACTCCAAACTATCCAGTCAAAAATACTTGCAAGTTAAACTCGCCATTCAGTGCAAAATATCCTATAAAGACCGGTCTAATAAGTTGTTTACAATAACCTGAGGAAATCTGAAAGAAATGGGTTAATAATAAACGGACTTTCGATCCCGACCCAAAATGCTATGCATCGTTTCTCGCATTTACATCTATAGACATATCATTATGGTATGTAGACACATAAAGAAGATCATTTTAGATATTAATAAATATGATAATTACTAGAACATGACAGAAAAGTGTACTTGTTAAATAGTTTGTAAGTAGAAGAAAACTTCAAAACATGAAAATATATTATTTTCCCGCCATTTTTCACAATCTTCATATATTTTTTTCCGAGTACAGTAAAAACTTTCAAAAAAAATATTGATTAAAAATTATTCAATAGCATGTACTTTATCCGTCTAATTATAAAACTTTTTTGAAAGTGTTTGCTGTTTCGAGAAAAATGGTCTTAAAGTTGGAATGTTTTTCCGTTAGAAAATCCTTTCGTTAATTACAGCAACGGTTACCATGGTAACACATAACAAATACTCACTGTGACAAGAGAAATTCGTAAACAGTAGCCTTCTTCTTCATTTTATATAAGCCATTTGAAAATGTATGATCTTTTCATGTAACAAAACCTTTAAGAATATATAGCATTTTTATGAGTCAATTTTGGTCAAAACATGGGTATTCTATTTTTAGTAACACAGCTCTGTGAAGGTGCGTCATATGAAAAAAATATTATCACCGAATGATTTCCTATAAACAATGTTACTATATATATAAGTATCGGCTCAATCCCTGACGGTCGACTTATCACCCTCTGCCTGATTTTTACATGGAACCATACTTAACATGTACATTTTCCATAGAATGTCTCCTTTAATGTACAGGAATCCAGAGGCGCTTAAAACTTATAGACTGAACTGTTTTAAATATGTCTGTATTTTTAAAAGTGCCTAACATTAACATTGTATAATGTTCTGACGTCACAATCATGACTGTATTATGTTTAACGTTGCCCACATAACGTCACGAGGATGACGTCATAATGGAACTTGTTTACATAAAAAAAATATACTGACCAGCCCGTAGGGCGAAAGCGCTATCGATAAAAGTTTGAGTATTGGATTTTATTTTTTGACTTTATTCTACCCCGAAACCAAGAAAAAAGAATTTATATATATATATATATATATATATATATATATATATATATATATATATATATATTGTTGTTTAATCGTGTTCTTCAGGCAATCATACTATTTTTCGTTGTCAGCACTATTATTTTATTTCATAATCACATTGGTTTGGAAGTTTTGCCTTTAAATTTATCAAATTTCTGTAATTTTCAAGAATAATTCTATTTTCATCCCGACCCGACCATGGTAAAAACTCTCTACACCATCTGACGTCAGTAAACACGCTTTACAACAAAACCACCGTTTTTATCACTAAGTACAACAGTGTATCATTCTTGTTACCAATGTAGTTTATTGATATTTGTCGTTTTTCGTGGTGTGTGTTATTTATTTTTATTATACTTTCATGTAAAATACTCGAACCTGATTGGTCGAGAAGCATTTGAAAAAACATATTGTTACCCTCTGAAAACAGAAAACACGCGACTCAGGGTGATAGTATCTAGCAACGGGTAACAGTACTTGACAACGGGTGATATTATAAAAAATTATCACATGCGTCAAATTTATGCGCGTACAGTTCGCCGTAGATTGCTAGACGACGTCGTTTGAGCGTTTGTAATAAACGCGAGTACCCGCATCGAAATACGAAATATCGCACGACAGTGATTGATCAAATGTCAACAGACGAAAGTTTTTCTGCTTCCCAGTTTACATAACATTCAGTATAATAAAACAAATATTGCATGTATTTGAGGGTAACATTGAAATTTTCACCCCTCGAGAAACCATTGTCAACCTCGGCTACGCCTCGGTTGACAATGGTTTTCTCGGGGTGAAAATTTTCAATGTTACCCTCAAATACATGCAATATTTATATAATGTAATATATGTCTCTTGATAAAGACATAAATACAATAAAGACAAATTGCGTCGAAAATTTGAGTTTTAAATAACCAACAGTGTCTTGACCTTTTCAGTGTTTTTCAGAGATGTTAAACAAGATACAATCAATCTAATTTGATAGTGTGTTATAGGCTTCATTAAATGATAATTCGAATGTCTTTTGTTCAGCTATTATGCGATGATGGATGCTGCTCGAACTATTTTAAAGACAAAGTGACTGGAATTTGTAAACGTGAGTGATGTCTTTTGAAAAAAAGTTTCTCAGTTTATATCAAATGAATACTTCAACACAAAGATTGATATGATTACCTTTATTTACAGCTTGCTGTACTGGATAGCATGGCAAAAACTGTTCACAAAAGAGTAAATACCCTTTATATGGTGCAAACTGTAAAAGCCTATGTGATTGCGGAAAAGACATGTGCAACTTTCCAAAAGGTTTTTTGGGTAATGTATCAGTCTACTATGGTGCAATAGGCTGTAGGGTGCATTGCAACTTGATTGATTGATTGTGTATTATCATTATAGAAAACATGACAGAATCAATCATCTCTGGAACAGGAACTAAATCCCTCGATGTTACAAAGGAAGCTCACATTGTGACGGGAAATTGATTTGAAACTATTCTGGAGAATCCAATTATATATGGTATTATCAGAATTTTCGCGGCCATATTGTTGTCAGTTTACTGCGCCATTAGACTACGAACTTGTATTCTTCGTGTTTTCTATCCGATCTAAACACATAGAAATCTTGAAAACGTGGCCTGTATGAAACTCTATTGAAAATTCACAGCTTAGTTATGTTATTTCTTGAAAGCTATGTGGCGTATTTTATTTAACGTTCACTGGAATATACGAATCGACATCCGAAAGAAAGAGAATAAAATTAATAGATAAGGCGTTGTTGATGTTTCTAAATGTTGTGTTGAAGATATTGCGTTTCCTATAGAAGATTCGTAATCAATTCTGCAACATTAGATGCATCAAACATGTTTGCAATGAAACAAAATTCGTATCAATGGGACGTTGGAACGCCCGAACTCCAAAGATTACATGGATATTGTTAATGAAGATATCTAGCACCTTTTTGATTGAGTTGATGATAAATTCATCAACTCAACTCAGAATATTGATGAATGTCCATGAAAATCCTGTTTGAACAGTTGATCGTCAAAATACACTAATTCAAGAACATTGCCACATTTGTTTCATTTTTGTGTCCTTTTGAATTTTCAAAATCATAAACGGATTGATTGATTGATTAAATATAGTATAACTTCCCTCTCGAGACTTTTTCACTCATATGGAGGCATCATCATTAACGATGAAGGCATTTAAAAGGGGCGACGTTTTAAGAAATATATATCAAATGTATGAGGACAGTAGACCGTCATTCATGCAGGCAATTATAATCAAACTTGTAGTTCAGGTTACTGTTTCATTGTACAAAATGTTTCTCATTATATTAATGACATGTAATGCTGTTTAATCCGAGACTATAACAACTGCTTTCGTAAATGTTATTCTCAACATTTTCTCTTCCCTATGCTCTTAACAGTATGAACTCCGACATCCTGGCTAATGCAACAAACACTGTTTCCCATACTATATCGGAAATGACGTATACTCTACACTTAGAACAAATAAATTAAAGTATGATAAATCATTCTCGATTTCACATTCCATCGTCAACGTAGAACTTTCTAAACAGACACTAACACAAAAAGCACGGCTGTATGATGGTACCATCACATATTATGGTGCATTTGTCAACACAGAGAAACTACTTTCAACAATAAAAGAAATGCAAATTATTCTATATCTTAATTTTCTTTCATAAAAATGTTGACAAAATGTTGCATGAAAAATAGAAAACCTATTATTTCAGATTTGAATGAAATCCAGTTAGGTACTTATGGAATGAAATCGGAAATACTCTTTTTTCTAGCGCTGTGTTTTTATAAGTACATGTATGTGTATATTTTGAGTTTTTAATTATACAAGAAAATTCATGGCATATGTCATGATATTAACTTCTATTTATCAAACATGCTAATGATGTATCATAAGACACTACAGGCTATGATTCGGTCAAATGCTGTTTGCTGTGTTTCATACTGATTGTTAGGCCGTTCTTGACACACCGATTTTGATTACGGACAACTCCGTTCACCTGATCAGGATATAGGGCTCACGGCGGGTATGACTGGTCGACAGAGAATGCTAACCCCTCCTAGACACCTGACTCCATGTCTGATATGTCCAAGGGTGGGTGTTTGCCCAACTATTTATTTTGTATTGCTTATAGGAGTTATGAGATTTTGATGTTTGTATATTCATATGAAGCAGAATGTATTCAAAAACTTCTACGTGATGAGAAAAAATCTCTTCCTGTGGCCTTCAATTCGACATTTAGATATATCGACGACGTTTTGTCTATTAACAATAATCACTTGCATTCATATGTGGATTCGATATATCCCTGTAAGCTCGAAATAAAAGACACCCCAGAGTCGTCCATTTCTGCTTTATACATGGATATTTTATTGAAAGTCGACATTAACGGCAAACTGACAACTCAACTTTATGACACACGGAATGATTTCAGCTTCTCCATCGTCAACTTCCCATATTTATGTAGCAATATTCCATCATCACCTGTATGTGGTGTTTATATCTCTCAACTGATTCGATATGCAATAACTTGTTCTGCGTATAGTCAGTTTTTAAACCGAGGCAAGCTACTGACAAACAAGTTGATGGTACAGGGGTTTCAACAGTCTCGATTGAAGTCAGCATTTTGCAAATTCTATGGTCGTTACAACGATATAGTTTGCGAATACACCCTATCATTGGGTCAAATGCTGTCTGACGTGTATCATAACGATTGTTAGGCTGTTCTTGGCACACTGATTTTGACTACGGATAACTCCTTTTACCTGATCGGGATATAGCGCTCACAGCGGGTGTGACCGGTCAACAGTAGATGCTTACTCCTCATAGGCACCTGATCCCACCTCTGGTGTGTCCAGTGGTCCGTGTTTGCCCAACTATACATTTTCCTCAACGCAATTTTGAGCGATTCAATGCAATGCGGAACATTTGATTACTAGATAATTTCATCTTTACATTATCAAAAGATTTTTCATCGAAAGGTTCGGCGTGATTCCCGTTTGCATTTTATTAATTTCTGATATTTGAAATATATATGTTCTGGAAATCAATTACTCATTTTCAAAGATATTAAAATATCATCAGGATATAAACCCTGCTTTAATTATAAAGCATCGGTAACGAACGTCTAACTACGAAAGGATTTCTAATATGTTGAAGAACCCGTAAATTAAAAGAATCCTGCGTTGATTTTGTGTTTCACTGAATAAATGCAGCAAAAACACAATGGAGATTTGATTAACATTTTTCATTTGTATGCAAGGAGAAGATAACGAACAGTGATCAATCTCATAACTCCTACAAGCAATACAAAATAGATAGTTGGGCAAACACGGACCCCTGGACACACCAGAGGTGGGACCAGATGCCTAGGAGGAGGAAGCATCCCCTGTTGACCGGTCACACCCGCCGTGAGCCCCATATCCTGATCAGGTAAACGGAGTTATCCGCAGTCAAAATCAGTGTGCCAAGAACGGCTTAATAATCGGTATGAAACACGTCAGACAGCATTTGACCCAATGTGAGGTTGTATTGACGAACTAGATCGTTATAACGACCATAGATTTTGCGAAATGCTGACTTCAATCGAGACTGTTGAAATCCCTGTACCATCAACTTGTTTGTCACTATACCCAGAACAAGCTCTTGCATATCGAATCAGTTGAGATATATAAATGCCATATGCAGGTGATAATGGAATATTGCTACATAAATGTGGGAAGTTGACGATGGAGAAGCTGAAATCATCCCGTTTGTCATACAGTTGAGTTGTTAGTTTGAAACAAAAATTTGTCATCACTTTCGCCCATACAATTTTTGTTTTTAAAAAATTCCTTTTGATTCTAGAATATTGAAAGAAGTACCGTTTTGGTGACCTTTTGATCTCCAAAATCATCTGCGAATGTTAGTCTTTTAGTATCCTTTAATTGTAAAATGATTTATCAATATTGAATGGTAAGAATAAACCAATGATATAGTTTTAAATATAAGGGATGTTATGTTTTGTGTTTGCATGAGTATTATATCTTTTTAAAACCTTAAATTTCGGTTATTTGTTCTTTGCTGTAATGATTTTTTTACACTGTATTTCCAAAATAGAAATATTATACAAATTGCTAATATAAATCATTACAAAATGTGTTCAAGATGCCATACAAACTAAACAGCGATTGACAATTAACAATTGACACTTCATCATAGCGAAAACGAAAAATCATCGGAGTTCATAAACATGGCCTATTTTGGGAACACTGACAAATTATCGTAATCAATGAGTTCTATATACTTTTATAGGTCAATATTGATAATTATGTTAATAAAACTTTATAGGTCAATATTAATAATATTGATAATAATACTTTATAGATCAATATTGATAATAATGATAATAATACTTTTTAGGCCAATATTGATAATAATGATAATAATACTTTATAGGTCAATATTGGTAATAATGATAATTCTTTATAGGTCAATATTGATAATAATGATAATTCTTTTTAGGCCAATATTATAATAATGATAATAATACTTCATTTCAAGAAAGTGACATGATTAGTGCACACACTGTTATCCCTCAAGGACTTCAAGTTGATGCATACACATATTTACACAAATGATCATTTAAAACAGAGTCTGAAAGCATGAACACAAGAGCCTGTAACAAAACTCAGTCTATACCTCTATTTATTATGATACAGTAGTCAGGTCAGATCTGGATCTGCTACTGGAAATATGTAACCCAGTGCTAACTGACTCAGGATCGGGTTGTCGGGGACTAAACCAACACCCCCACCAGTCCCCTCTGGGTCCTCGTATGGAGGGTGGCTAGTCACCCAGACAGAAATAAAAACTAAATATGTGAAACGACGATCTTCTAACAACCCCCGTTGTCTTGCAGTTACCTACATACATATAGTTAGGCTTCAGGAATAAACCACGAGGGAAAATGTACAACGCATGGACCTCGCTGTCACCAATACCAGCTGCCACTGGATTTGTACACAGAGTTGTAACGGATCATCCTCAACACCATCTTTCAGCAAAAATGGCAGTCTGAAGACAACCTGCATGCATCCTCGGTTTAAACACTGGCATCTCATTGCTTATTTCTAGTGCGCCAACGAGGCATCAAAAATGTTCTACACCCCAGAGTGACGCCCAGCGCAGAATGCCATACCGACCATCGCCTAGTGAGCTGTAAACTTAGGTTGCATTTCGAACCCAAACCAAGGAAGGAAGACTCCCAAGAAAACATTCAAACTCAGCAAACTCCAGGCAGCCTACTGACCAAACTTGAACATGATAGCTGCTCTGATGATCACTCTCCTGAAACACTCCAGGATAAACCCAAAACTGCTATCCTGCAAACATCCAAAGAAGTTCTGGGGTATACCTCGAAGAAGAACAGAGACTGGTTCAACAGGAACAATCATGATATTCTAGCAAAGAAAAGATCAGCTTACCAAGCTCACTTGGCTCAATTGTCTTGCCCTGTGAAAAAAGTTTTATAACAATCTCCAGCAAAAACTTTGAGACATCCAGAACAAATGATGGACCAACCTCGCGGAAAGAACACAACAAAGCGCAGACACTGGCGACTGCAAAGGCCCTGAAGGCAGTGTACGGTCCTACACATCACATCCAGAGTCTCTTGTGCAATCCTGATGGTTAGGCTCTCATCACAGACAAATCATGTCTTGTGCCGTTGGTCGAAGTACTTCCAGGCCCTCTTCAGTGCTGACAGAGTTCTTCAGGACTCAGCAATTCTACACATCCCTAAGCTACCAGTCAAAGTAGCACCGGATGAACCACCCTCTATGAAAAATTGCAGTAAAGTCATACAGCAGTTAAATAGTTGTAAGGCATCAGGAGTTGATGGAATTCCAGCTGAGATCTGGAAAGGCGGAGGCTCAGTATTACACAACACATTCCTCGAACTCCTTGTCTGTTATTGGGAGAAGAGCACACTTCCAAGAGACCTCTGTGACGCAATACCGTAACCTTGTACAAAAATAAGGGAGAAAAGTCAGATTGCTCCAACTACCGATGAATCACTCTACTATCCATCGTAGGAAAAATCCTTGCTAGAGAGCTGGGTTTATTTATTGAAGTCAATATACTACACGTGTATTTGTAAATATGTAACTTGACGCAAAATGTACACCGGAGTAAACCTTTTATACTATTTAGAAGTGTCCAGGTGTTAACACGAGGTACCTATATTACCTGTGCTGCTTGTTTAATGCATTTATCTTGACTCATTTCGGGGATGTTTCTTAATTGCATGTAATCTAATCGACTGTGCGCATACATTTTGAAGCCATGCATGTACACCTGTAAATTCTTGGCGCTGATTACTAGACTATCTTTATTCCACATACATTGTTTATACGCTTGTATTAAGAAATTAAATACTATGCATCTTAAGTCAAAATGTAATACATGTAGTATACCAATATTCATGATTTATGAAAACATGAAGAATTCTAAATATGATAGAATATATGTTTCTAATGTTCATGTGTATCTAATACTGTACACAATGTACATAAGAAATATTCATTTGTTTGTGCATGATTTCTGCGTGCATTGATGTGAAATTTCATTTCATGATAAATATACATCCAGTGCTTGCACTGAAATGAACAAACAGGGGTATTTATTCATATATATATATATATATATATATATATATATATATATATATATATATAACTTCATTGTTATTTCGGATTTCAAACATTTCGGTTGAGCATCACTGAAAAGACATTATTTGTCGAAATGCGCATCTGGTGCATCACAATTGGTACCGTATAAGTTTTACATTATGACTGCTGGGTCGAGGCCTCTACTGATGGACTGTTAGTCCCCGATGGTCTCTACAGCCCAGTAGCTAAGTACGTCGTTACTAGTGTAACGTTTTTGAGTTCTTTTTTAGTCGGCTGCTCTACTTGAGCAATTAAGAATTAATCAATTTTCCCAATCACTAATTTAAATCAATAATATTTACATTTATTTTTTCTTTTCTCTAGAGCGCAAGCGCTTCCTATCAAACTTGTCTGTGTATTAACACTGCGGAAGCGCAGTGTCCACTAATAAAATTGTATTAGTCTCAACCAAACACAATACAAGCTTTCTTAACAGGTCTCGAAAGCCTTATTCAGGCACGTAAGACCTAGCTTAACCAATTACCTTGTGTTTCTACCTTCCTCTCTGGTCGACTTCAACACCAAGAATCTCCTCTCAGCGTGTTTGTCTCCGCTTATATACCCTTTTGTCACGTGACAAAAGACTTGGAGAACAATACGGGATAAAACACAGGAAGTCTTATCTCAAACACTCCAGAGAACCGAAAGGACTTACCGATTCCGATTATTCAAAAAGTACTTCCGCTTCACTAGCTTGAAAATACGGATGTATATTTAATTGCTGTTATAAAATTCAAAAATTCATTTCAAAATTAAGGATTATCTCCCTCACGCATAGCTCTTATCCTTACACGAATTTAACTCCACTTTTTTGGCACGCTGTTTTTGGCTATAATAGCTCTAAAACTTCATTGTTATATTGGATTTCAAACATTTCGGTTGAGCATCACTGAAGAGACATTATTTGTCGAAATGCGCATCTGGTGCATCAAAATTGGTACCGTATAAGTTTTACACATATATATATATATATATATATATATATATATATATATATATATATATAAAAGCACTGAAAAGGCCACGACACTGTTGGTTATTTAAAACTCAAATTTTCGACGCAACCCGCGTCTTTATCAAGAGACATAAATTACATAAACAAATAACACACAAAAACGACAAGTATCGATAAACTACATTGGTGAGAAGAGTGATACACTATTGTACTGAGTGATAAAAATGGTGGTGGTTACGTTGTAAAGCGTGTTTACTGACTATGGTTTAGAGAGTTTGTACCATGGTCGGGTCGGGATGAAAATAAAATTATTCTTGAAAAATTACAGAAATCAGAAAAATTTAGAGGGAAATCTTACAAAACAATGTGATTATGGAATAAAATGGTGGGAAGATAATGATATGGAGTGATTAAGTTCAAAACAATATTAGGTAGTCCGTACCATTGATGATTCGGATATGGTGAACAGCGAAAAATAATGATTGCCAGAAGAACACGATTAAACAACAAACAAAGTCAATCAAAGGACACTGATCTAGCATTAAAATCAACAATCGAATAGGTGAATGGGAGAGAAGTCTAAGGAAAAAGATTCAATAATATTTTTATTTTTCAAGGTAATATATTTTTCAAGGTCAGACAAATTGAAGCCGCATTCTAGAAATTCTGATATCCCAACATAAAGAGCTATGCGAATCCGAATTTATGTTGATTTAGCCACCAATGGTGTCTTTCAGACGACCCAGGAATATCAAGGATTTGGTGGTAAGGGCCAGATTAGACAACCCCCTACCCAATGGAGGCTTTTCAACTTTCTCTGACAAGCGGTGTTTGCTTTGCAAATTTAGCCATAATTCAGAAACGTTCCAAAGCTTCACTACAGGCAAAACGTATAAAATATTGGGTCAACTCTCCTGTAAAACCAACAACTGCATATACCTCATCAATTGTAAACAATGTGGACAACAATATGTTGGGGAAACTACAAACATCAGACTTAGGACCAACAACCACCGATCAACCATCAAAACCAAACGCGTGACCGAACCCGTAGGGGAACATTTCAACAAAGAAGGTCACATTTGGCAAGACATGCAAGTGGTTGTTATTGATCATAACCCATTATGGACCGATGCAGAGAGAAAGAGCACGGAAAAATCCTGGATGCACCGTTTGAAATCATTCCGTCCAGGTGGAATGAATAATTTGAATGATTTCACGCGCATGAATCCAGGATAAATCCTTAGTTAAAATCAGTTTCCATAGCCTAATCGCCAAAATTCACCCGATAAGATATCTTATTTTGTTTGATTAATATAAATACAATTCGTTTCCCCGGTTTCAAGTCTCTGACCTTGAGTTCCTTTATTTAACCTTGAGTTCCCTGTTTAGCCATAGCGAGGATTCCCAGGATTGCGATTGTTGTTTGACCTTCAATACTTCCTAATTATGTTAGAACATCGTAAGAAATCATTACAATTATGAAATTTTATAGCTCTCTCTCTCTCTCTCTCTCTCTCTCTCTCTCTCTCTCTCTCTCTCTCTCTCTCATTTTTAAAATTTTAAAATAAAAAAGGGGGGATGATAATAAAGGAAAAAATGTATTGACCTTGAAGACTAGCATTTTATTAATATATCATCTTAAGACCTCTAAACTATGGTAAAACATTATTCTAAATCAACATAAATTCGGATTCGCATAGCTCTTTATGTTGGGATATCAGAATTTCTAGAATGCGGCTTCAATTTGTCTGACCTTGAAAAATATATTACCTTGAAAAATAAAAATATTATTGAATCTTTTTCCTTAGACTTCTCTCCCATTCACCTATTCGATTGTTGATTTTAATGCTAGATCAGTGTCCTTTGATTGACTTTGTTTGTTGTTTAATCGTGTTCTTCTGGCAATCATTATTTTTCACTGTTCACCATATCCGAATCATCAATGGTACGGACTACCTAATATTGTTTTGAACTTAATCACTCCATATCATTATCTTCCCACCATTTTATTCCATAATCACATTGTTTTGTAAGATTTCCCTCTAAATTTTTCTGATTTCTGTAATTTTTCAAGAATAATTTTATTTTCATCCCGACCCGACCATGGTACAAACTCTCTAAACCATAGTCAGTAAACACGCTTTACAACGTAACCACCACCATTTTTATCACTCAGTACAATAGTGTATCACTCTTCTCACCAATGTAGTTTATCGATACTTGTCGTTTTTGTGTGTTATTTGTTTATGTAATTTATGTCTCTTGATAAAGACGCGGGTTGCGTCGAAAATTTGAGTTTTAAATAACCAACAGTGTCGTGGCCTTTTCAGTGCTTTTATAAATGTCTTTACTGGCCTTGTATCTTCTCAGATCCGACACTTTAAGAAAGTAGGGTGTTGTTGGGTTTTTGTGCTTTTATATATATATATATATATATATATATATATATATATATATATATATAGTCCCTACCTGACTATAAAATAAGTACAATCCAAGGGGAAAATCCGAAATATACCGAATAAATAGGCCATTTTCCGCTCACCGTGCGCCCACCTTTCACCTAATTGCATTCACCGTGCACTCTAGATACATTCACTCTTTGCTCACCGTGCGTTCGCCGGTAAAGTGGGAAAGTAGAACGTTTGAGGGACTGTACATCAGCTATTACTGCAGCCCCTGTGGTCGAACCTGTTTGTTCTGCATCGGTCTTGTCAGCCATCAGCGCGCCTGAAATTGGGGTGAACAGCACCCTTTGTAAAATCTTCGTCCGTGAAGTCAAGCTAAGATAATACACAAATCAAACCTACGCCGCAAGAGTGTCCCTCTGTGGGGTTAGCCGAAGTGCAAGCGGAGAAAAGACAAGTTTTCCTTCAAAATTAAAATCTTTAACCCCTCAATGGTATACATGATATAATATTCATATCCTTTTTCAAACGCCAAAGCATGCTTATATTTCTTTATAGTAAAGGATAGACCGCTATGTTCTTTTTAAAAACTTTTGACCTCGCTAGTGATAACAAAGCTCTCTAGTTAGGTCGCATGCGGATATTGCAACTTGTAAGTTTGGGGACGAATCTTGAACCCGATGTGCGTAAAAAGTGTCTCTCTATTTCAAGTAAAGACGTGGGTCTTTTGGAAATGATGTTTTAAAAAAGCGAAAAAGAATCGTCATTGCTATTGCTGAATGTACAATTCATTGTTCAATGCAATATGAGAAAAAATATTGAATTATACGTAAAACAACATTCTACGAACAAGTCAATGTTGATAGTGAAAATGCAATAGAGGTTGTTAATAGAATGGCAAATAAAACTTCAAATTACTTGCCCTTGATTACAGGTGGCGCACGATCCGTTAACGTCCAAGGCGTTTCTAACCTCAAGTTTAAGAGAGCGTCGGAAGGACACGTTTAGATTAGAAAGTTGTTGAATATTTAGTAACGATGGCGGATTACGGTTCGTAGGACCCCACTGCACTTAGAGACGAACTTAGAAAACGTAATGCAAGACTCTCTGGGCGGAGAGGAGAGCACGTTGAGAGTTTCAGCTGCAACCGAATTTTCTCTGTCACATCGATTAAATAAAGACATTCAATACACATTGAACGTTTTTCACTAAAAACTACTTCATGATTAAGTTTACATACTTAAACAGTAGTTTAGGTTGAATGTATAATATACAACACATCATAATTCTTTATAAGTTGTTGAATTGCATATGTTTAAAACAATAAGATGCGGACCCCCCACCCACCTCTCGCTCGAGGATTAAGAATATCAATTTTTAAATATATCCATATATCTCTTAATTTTTATCATTAAGCTGTTAAAATGTGTAGTAATAGTGAATGTATATGTATAACTTCTCTTTATAAAATAAAATTCACGATAGAGAAGGTATACATGTATGTAGAGTACATATATCATAATCACAGGCACTTGTTTCTGTATATAAGTTATGACGTCCGTATACTAATAATAACAAATATTAGTATACAGACGTCATAACATATACAGAAACAAGTGCCTGTGATCCATATACTATGATTGATATACTATAAGTTGGTTGTACTCTGCGTTAAAAGCACGACTGTATCCTGCGTAGGAATGATTGTATCCAAATGACGTTTATCCATGGTGTTGCAGGAAACTGATGTAGGCCTACATAATTTGACCCGTGTTTACTTTCACGTATAAGGATTTATCATGTTTGTACCATGACAGTTCATGATATGAGTGATTTTATACTAAAATACATCACTTAACAAATGTAGTACACTTTTCAATTTGAAGGTCAATTTGAATGTTCATACTTCAGATTGAAATCAAGTTACAAGTGAATATTGAAAAATGTAATCCAATGATTTTTTTTTAAATAAAAACCACAATGAACAATAGGCCTATGTGTGGCTTTTATTACAAACACAACACTGTGTATATGACAGTGAAATTTGTATTTACTTCACATGGACAAATTTATAGCTTTATGAATTTGCATTTCATTTGATAAAAGTAGTAATGATTCAAACTTTAAAATTTCAGAAATATCTTAATCTCTTGAGATGCATTTTTCTTCTTGTTTGCGTCAACAGTTAAAATAGGCTAGGATTGGTATTCATTTCTTTGACGTAATGGACTCTACTTCCGTGGGTCAGTTGATTAACATGACATAACAAAATAACCATGATAATGCAAACTTTGATAAGTTATGAAAGTTTGACAATTTCATCGCATATTTTGATTAATGTCATATGTATTGAAGAATCCAGACTCGTTTTCCCTGAAATTTAAACAATATTTTACAACACTTTTTGAATTATAACAAAATTAATATTGAAAGTAAAGTGTTGAAATTAATTTACAATCCAGTCATCAAAAACGAAAATAAGACCTAGGAATATTCACTGCCTTACAGTTACAGTCTGATTATAGCCACCCCTTCATTACAGTCGTGTCGTCGTACCGAGTGACGGCGGAGGGGGTTGCTGTTAGCAATCGCGTTCATTCATATTTTGACGACCTTGCTTAACTCTAAAATTAATTTTTAAATGACATCTTAAATATATTTTTGCACCATACTTCGTTTATGTATTGATGACTTAAATTTCCACTGTTCGATTATAGATCTATATAGTCTATAAAGGGGGGGGGGGGTGAGTCATAGAATTATAAGATCATTGATTACTGTATCACTAAGGATAGATAAAATTTCAGCATAAAACATTAATGCAGAATATTACGATCTACAGAGCAAATGTTTAACCCACCGTAAATACTTTCTGCAATAAAGTCGTCATCTGATATCTGTGAAGTCGGACTGAACTGAAGACTGGTGTTACTAGCGCACGCCGCTGAGTGGAACTTAAAACAATCGTTGTCGCTGTCACATTTGATGACAATGAACCAATTGGTTTTTTTAAAGCTTCATTTCTCGGGAATTCTACCCACGATCACTGTTTGCACAACAAAAACCTTACACTCTCTCATAAATTCTATCTACACCGGAAGTCAACAAGGACGTAAACGAGTCTTGTGCCACCTATGTTTGAAATAGGGGAAAGAACTGACAAATATTCGCAATTGGGTACAAAATGTGCTTACTGAACAGCGATTGTCAATCAGTGAGATTTACTCGAGAGAAACTACAATGTGAACTGCTGAAGACATATGATAACGAAGAGAAAATGCCAGAGGAACTGAAAATATGTCTGAAGTCCGCAACACTGAGAAGGCAGAGTATTCAATAATTTGTTGGATAACCTAGATTTGGACAGGGGTAGAATAGATGCTTCAAGAATACAATTTATTTCATTATCATCATTCATATGTGTAATGCTGTAAAAAGAAATAAATGAAGATGTCGAATAGTGATAGATTACAGTTGACTTGAATCGCTCAGGTAAACGGAGTTATCCGTAGTCAAAATCAATGTGCCAAGAACAGCTTAACGATCGGTATGAAACAAATCAGATATCATATAGTTCCTTAGCGTACTAATACTTTCTAAAATATTATCATGATATGATAGCAAGCATGAGTTATCATTGACAAATGATAAAATTTCTGTGACAAATTGTATGATATATTATGAGATTCCATTTTCTTACAAGGCTATTTTCCTGGTGATTGTTTTCTCGATATTTATATGTTACACAATTAACAGCAATCCTCGATATTTCCTTGCATCAATTATTTCTATTTGGTTACATGTAACTTATTTTACAGCAACCAATAAATGTTCTCTAATTATTAGAATTACACTATTCTTTGATTAGATATGTAAGTAATCATTTCTGCTTATGTTGGTCATGTGACCAATATCGATTTGTTGACACAAAGGAGAAGCCACTCTTGATCTGTTGTCTGAATTTAATTGAATTTTCCGGCTTTACATGCAAACTGTACTGCTACCGTTATGATGTAAAAGTATTTAGCAGCCGAATGACGTTTTTCGTGATTGTGCTTTCCGGAACGCAGCAGTGCATTCTCCTTCTTCACACACACACACACACACACACACACACACATATATATATATATATATATATATATATATATATATATATATATCAGTTTTGGCCAGTTTGTTGAAATGATGCCTGCCTATGTGTGTAATCGGGTTATAACGGGTTTGGAAACGAGCCCCACCATCGAGGTCTCGAATTTCCTCCATGTTATACTGAAAGGACAATCTTTTCTTACACTTTATTGTGTGTGATGTAAACTTTGCTATGGATATTATAATTCTAATCGCCCATGGGGCGGTTTGCGCATACCCACGTCTGGCACGATCTTCGGAATCATTTTTCGTCGTCCTTTGACGCTACCCAAGTATGCACGAGTCTTGGCGGAGCATCAGATCAGGCTTGCAGACATCAATATCATAATGCATGTATCAGACCAATATACCTTTATATTTTTGTGTTGATTAGTCTTTGGTTTTGCAGCCTGTGCTGTCGTTCTTGACGGGGTACATTAATTATTTTTTAGCCATATGATCATGCTTATACATTTAATCTGCACGCCATTTCTAGGGTTTTGTTTTCCATTAGATTGTGTTGATATTCAAGGCACTGCAGGGCCAGACACATTTTCTATATTTAACTCTCATGCAGGGTTGATACCTGATACACTTTCTTTTGTATGATATGTATGCTCACATACTTGCATAATGTAATTTGGTTTCAGGAGTATCCATACATATTTAACAGTGGCACATGTTTTGGTGGTTTGCATGCTCAAGATATCTTGATTGCTATTCTTGTTTGCTATTGACATAATATTATGTGGGACAACTTTCATATCTAGTTGTTTGTGAGAACATACACAGACAAACCAACACAACTGATTTCCATGTGACCCAACATATGAGGTGTTGATTAATGTTTATTGCAGTACCAAGGGCATATATATCAATAATGTGGGTCCAAATACACGATGTCTTGCTCTGCTATATGGAATCATATGAAGACAGCAGAAATATTTTCTTTCATGAAGTTAATGCGTACACACACATGTCGTATTTGATTAATGCTTCCATGTGGTTTAATACAGATCCAAACAACATATATATTATTCTTGTGAATCCAAACACATGATGTGTTGATCAAAGTTTTTATCTGGGTCCATACACAGATTGAACTACATAGAATGTTTTGCTTTTTGCTATGTTCATTCATAAATAAAACATCATCTATATTATCGATATTTGTATCAATACATTGTATGGATATACTCTATCATGATTTTGCTACAGGCTCATTTCTATTTCTTCATTGAAATCTTTAATGGATATATAGGTTAGAAATTACATCTACTACAATTCGACGGGAATTGTGTGTTGTAGAAAGTTCTTCATCTCTGAACAACAACGTCATATTCTACAAAGGCAACATGAACAGCTAAGAGTGATTTTTAGATGACAACCGTCATACTAAACCATGAGATCTTTACATTCTCAGTGGGATGCATTTCCAAAGCCTTTAGCATCAGAACCACCAACTTCCATTATTCAATTATCATAAGATGACCTAGTTGAAGTTACATTCTACTAGCATTATTGTATCTATAATTATTATATACTTTCAATTTCATCTCTTCTTTTTTCTATAAAAGTTTGCGGGCATATATCACACGATATATGCCCGGAAACATTCCGGCCCGCAAACATTACGTCACAATCAAATTTCTACGCCGTTAATTTTCAAATTTTTCGTGTTTTTCATCTTTTACTCAGTTAAACCGATAAAGTTATTGTTAAAAATAAAATTATTGTTAGTTTCTAAATGAAATTGAAAGTATATAATAAAAAGGTTATAGACTTTGTATGGGAAATATGACGACCTCGTTTTTTGTCGCGAACGGACCTCGCAAGCTCGGTCCGTCTACGCGCCAAAAAACTCGGTCGTCATATTTTCCCATACAAAGTCTATAACCTATAAGTATGCTGGTCTAACCTCAGTGTTGCTAGATGAAAGGTGAAGATATATCATATTTTACCTTACTGGTATTTTATGTTTTCTGGTGGAACTCAATAACTGTCCACAAAAGTTATTAATTTTTGATGTTGTGGAACCACGCAAAATTGCAATGCATATTTTCTTACCGAATACTTGCCCATACTTTTCAACACTTAACAAGAACAGTCCTCGCGGTAAAGAAAACATTGGGCTTTTGAACATCATAGACAGCTGCTTCAGCATAAAAATTGAACCACGGGAATCTTCATACCTCGTGATCAGTCATCCAAAACATTCATTTGTAAAACTCGACTCTGATTCTAAGCATAAGTACTCGGAAGTTGATATTAAAAAGGCGCTGTCTCATTGACAAAATCTTAGTAATTTTTGATCATTTATATTCTTACTAAGCAGAATTTATTCAAAAGCCTCTACATGAGAAGAACAAATTCTTCCTGTGGCCTTCAATTTCACCTTTAGATGCAAGGTGATGATAACGAACAGTGATCAATCTCATGACTCCTATAAGCAATACAAATAGATAATTGGGCAAAAACGGACCCCTCGACACGCCAGAGGTTTGATCAGGTACCTAGGAGGAGTAAGCATCCTCTGTCCACCGCTCACACCCGCTGTGAGCCTGTATCCTGATCAGGTAAACGGAGTTCTCCGTAGTCAAAATGTGTACCAAGAATGGCCTAACAATCGATATGAAACACGTCAGACAACATTTGACTCAATACAATATATCGACGACGTTTTATCTATTAGCAATATTATTTTCATTCGTATGTCGATTTCATAGATCTCAGTGAACTGAAAATAAAAGGTACCATAGAGTCTTCCACATCTGCTTCATATTTCAATACCTTATTGAACATAGATGTTAACTAAAAACTCAACTTTATGACAAAGGAGATGATTTCTGTTACACCATCATCAACTTCTCATATATATGTAGCAATATTCCATTATCGCCTATACGTGGTGTATATTTGTCTTAACTGATTTAATTCGCAAACGCCTGTTCTGGGTATGATCAGTTTTTTTAATCGAGGCAGGCTACTGACAGGAGTTTCAACAGTCTCCTTTAAAGTCAACATTTCGCAAATTATGTGGTCGCTATTCCAATCTAATTTACCAATATAATCTGTCATTGGATCATATGCTGCATGACGAATTTCATACCAATAAAATATAGAGCTCACGGCGGATGTGATCGGTTGACAACAGATGCTTACTCCTGCTAGGCTCTTAATTATATGTTTTATAGGAATTATGAGATTCATCACTTTTCGCTATCTTTGCTTTTTCATATGATTTTATAAAATTGTCTCCCATAACCTTTAAGCTTTTCTCTTCCGGCATATTCTAGAGGTTTTCAAAGACTAAATGACAATAATTTTTTTAATCGATTTAAATCTTTATGTACCACGATTTGGGGTAGGCATGTGACATCTATAATGGGGTAAGGAATTTGACAAGGAGCAATTCATTAATTAAGTTTATGGTATCGAGGTCAAAGAACATATAAGTGCATAGTTTTGTAATTTATTTTTCTATGAAATACATATATGAAGACCCCTCTCCTGGACTAGTGTTGAAAATAGGAAATTCTAAATGTATGAACTGATGTGTCTTTTAAAATACCAACAAAAACATCACAATCAACTGAATCAATTTTATTGACAAACATGTTGGTTGCTAACTAGAAACACTCAAAGTACAATTTTGATCATAATTTTGCCTGTCTGCATCTCTTTGACACAATTTAAACATAATTACATAACATCATGATAATTGATGTCAATTCTGCAATCTTGCAGGCTTAATTTAAAATCAAATTCAATATAATGTGTTAACACAGGCTATTACAAACTTGATACTGTACAGCGGGTTTTTTCCGCGGGGTTATACTTCTGGCTTATTTTAGTGATTAGATAGCTTTCCGCCAAAAATTCCTGTGCCAAATATGCACTCAATTGCGACTTCAGTATTTGAAAGAGAGACAATTCTTCCCTGTCCGCCAAAAGCTATTCCGCTAAATTTATTAGACAACAAATCGACAAATTTTAGACCCGCGGAATAAACCCGCTATATACGGTATTGTTTGAACAGAATATTATTTCCTAGAATAAAACTATTTCCGCTTGATTTAGTCTCGATTGGGTACTTAATACAACATCAATAATTATACTGAATGATGACTAAATCAAACAAGGAAAGTAATAATATATGGTTTTGTTATTGGAATTTGATTGAGCCAAGCAAATGGCTCCGTTGATAATTTTATCTGGTTTTCATCTAATCATACTTTCCAATGCTTTGGATCATGGTAAAAGATGCCAAAGGTATGTAATTTGCATTTTATATGTATGGAAAATATGTTGATGACAAGTATCTGATTTCTAGATGCTTCCTCGGATTTGAGGACACCTGAGTCATCGTATCCTGTAATTATGGTGTCATCATCATATTTTCTATATATATATTTATATCCTAGGCACCTGATCCCACGTCTGGTGTTTCCAGGGGTCCGTGTGTGCTCAACTATCTATTTTGTATTGGTAATAGGAATTATGAGATTGATCACTATTCGTTATCTTCACCTTTCATATAAATATATATATATATATATATATATATATATATATATATATATATATATAATTCGTAACTGTGCCAAAAATCTCAGTTCGAACTCAATCATTTTCCCTTTCGCAAATTTCTGAAACTAAAGAAAGGTTGTTCAGTCGAAAATACAATCCTGCATTAAACGCTGCATAAAATGCAGAACTTTATACAATTCAGAAACATTTTCCCACTTTTAAAACTGCTTGTTAAAACATGTCAGAAGTCAACTGCTATGTAGACAAAATTGTAAGTCATTTATAACTTATCATTACTATTTTACATCTTGCACAAAAGTAGGACGAGTAAGGATATTTAAGTAATTGTAAAATCAAAATGAACTTAGTCAACTTTAGTTCCATGTGTTTTGATGCGCGCTTTTTCTTATTTGCGCTTTTTCTTATCTCTTAATATTTGTAGATCTACCCGTGATTAGGGAATGTTGTGTTATTTGAATAAATAATCAATTGTTTACAAATGAACTATTTGAGGTTGGTAGCTAAGGCTACTTCCGGAGGTGCACTCAGGCTGTTTACACACCACAAAGGCAAAAATAACGAATAGTGATCTATCTCATTATAAAACCTACAAAATAGAGAGTTGGGCAAAAACGGATCATGGAATATTGCTACATAAATGTGGGAAGTTGACGATGGAGAAGCTGAAATCATCCCGTTTGTCATACAGTTGAGTTGTCAGTTTGCCGTTAATGTCTACTTTCAATAAGATATCTAAGTATGAAGCAGAAGTGGACGACTCTGTGGTGTCCTTTATTTCGAGCTCACAGGGATATATCAAATCGACATATGATTGAAAGTTATTATTGTTAATAGACAAAACGTCATCGATATATCGTAATGTCGAATTGAAGGCCACAGCGAGAGTTTTTTTCTTCTCACATAGAAGTTTTTGTGTAAATTCTGCTTCATATGAATATAGAAACAGGTCAGCTAGGAAAGGGGCACAATTCGTGCCCATGGGAATTACAACAGACTGTTGGAAGACCTGATCACCAACGACCACGAAGATATTGTCAATGAGGAACTCCAGCATATTTTTTATTTCAACTTCAGAGTACTTGTGCGTGAAATCAGAGTGGTGTTTAACAAAGTAAATTTTTGAATGACTGATCACTAGATATGAATATTTCCGTTTTCCATTTTTGTTGAAGAATCAACTGTCTATGATGTCAAAAAGTTTAGTCTTTAATTTATCGTGAGGAATGGTCGTGTATAGTGTTGAAAAGTCATAGGTTTTAATGTTATTGACTTGGGAAAAATTCTGCGATTTCAAGTTTAGTAAAAGTTCTTTAGAATGTTTTAGAATCCACATTTGGTTAACACCACTTCTGGCATATGTAGTCGCACAGTAAGTTTGAAGTTTCTCCTTCACCGCTGTTAATATCTTCGTGAGGAGCAAAGATAGTGGCTTGGTAGAGTACTTGCTGAATCCAGTAATGTATCTTTGCTTGTAAGGGGTGTTATGTAGTTTAGGAATCCGGTATTGGTATGGTAACTCATATTCATTCGACCCATTGACTGGGATATTAAATGTGTCTACAACTGAAGCATGGTTTTGAAGAATTTCATCATTTGAAAGGCAGTTGGAGTATAAGTACGATTACCAAAAGTGGAATTAATGCCAAGTTAGTTGAAAATACAGTTGTAATAAGGAGCCTTACAAAGAAAGACAATGTTGTTACTAGCTTTGTCAGCTGGAACCAAAATATATTCCTCATGTAACCTATCTAATTATTTTATCACTTCTGGTTTAGTAAACACAGAAGGATAGATGTTAGGTACTTTTGTTTTCATATGTCGAATGCGGGATTTTAATATCCTTCTTATGCTTTTAGCCCATTCTGACAATGTATCAAGTTCTTTTTCATATTTACTCCATCGTCTGGCATAATCTTCGACAGAATTCATAATAGAGATAAAGTTCTTTCGCCAATTAAAAGACCGAGGTTCTCTGTATTAGGACCTTTCAGAATAAATGATTTGAGGTCCTCATTTTCAACTATATCAACATCACCAATGATTACACGTCCAGCTGGACTATAGTTGAAAGAAGATGAAGAACACGTTGGTGGATTACGTATAAGATGGTATATATTTAGGCACTGCAAAGTTTGTTTATAATTAAAAAGTTTGGATGCAATAGTAGAAGTATAACTGTAGGAAATACAGGGTGTAGACTTGAACTTGAAATAAGTAATACACGACTGAACCCTTTTATGACGAAGAATGTTGCTTATGTAGACGGCATCTATTCCTTTGTTTGTAAATTGGAGCTTAAGGAACTGGCGGCATGATTTGGAAGGAATATCATCCATGGTCCGTGCTGGTTTAAAGAGCCTATGATGGGCAACATCCATAATCATAGAGTTCAGTCTATATTCAGGTGTTGAAAAATTCAAGTACATGTATAGACTAGCCATAGCTTCTTCAAATAACGTGTGTAAAACTCTAAATGAAACAGAGTAAAGTTTTGTACAAATATGATATGGACCTAATTGTCTGTTGACGTAAGGCAAAAGTGAATCAAACGTGACATCATTTATACTTGGTCTTTTATATGAACGATGCCCATGACTGAGTTTCCGTCTTTGATTATTGGGAAAGAGTCCCATTACATTCACGTTATTTCCTTGTGGACTAGTCAAATTCCCCACATCATACACATTATCATTGCATCCATATGGAAATGCAGTGCCTAGGGTCCTGATCCAGTGATCTTCTCGTAGTCTACGAAAAGGGGTGCTTAATGTTGGATTGTTTGTGTGATGGTAATTTTTTTCCAAAAGCCTTACCCTCATGGACAAGATGGAGTGGTCCTGTGCATTAAAGTGCCTGTAAAGAAGTTGGTTAGCACCATTATTAATTTGAAATATGTGCCCCGATAGTGTGTTATAGGCTTCATTAAATGATAATTTGAATGTCTTTTGTTCAGCTCTTATCGCGATGATGGATGCTGCTCGAACTATTTTAAAGACAAAGTGACTGGAATTTGTAAACGTGAGTGATGTCTTTTGAAAAAAGTTTCTCAGTTTATATTAAGTGAATACTTCAACACAAAGATTGATATGATTACGTTTATTTTCAGCTTGCTGGATTGGATATCATGGCAAAAACTGTTCACAAAAGTGTAAATACCCATTATATGGTGCAAAGTGCAAAAGCGTTTGTAATTGCGGAAAAGACATGTGCAACTTTTCAAGAGGATGTTTGGGTAATTTTTCAGTCTACTATGGTGCAATATGCTGTAGGGTGCATTACAAATTGATTGATTGTGTATTATCATTACAGAAAATATGACAGAACCAATCATCTCTGGAACAGGAACTAAATCCCTCGATGTTACAAAGGAAGCTCACATTGTGACGGGAAATGGATTTGAAACTATTCTGGAGAATCCAATTATATATGGTATCATCGGTATTGGAATTGTAATGGTCAAACAAAGTACATTTTAGGGCTAGTTATGTAGTCTGGAATTGTCGTATTGCGATATATTGCAATATTTTTAACTGTATTTATGATACATGTATGTATTGCAATATTTTCAATACGAATTAAAGTGGTCTTTTCTTGTCAAGTTAAAACAATATATACCCTCCATTAACCATGTACATCAACAATCTTTTGACTTTACACTAAGTGTATCGGCAGTGTGGTACAAGGTTATAATATTGATATAATTGATCTATAGATAGAATTGTAGCTGACCGCGAATCCGCCTCATCGGGAGTATATTTGCACTTTACAATCATCATGCAATTTAATTATCTTATAATTCATTATGTGAAAATATCCCTACTTTATATGACAAGATAAGTAGATCAGGAAAAAAACGTCTTTGACTTTCTGGAGGATGTACCAGTATTTTAACAGTTTTTGTTTTATTTTATTTCAACTGTATTCCAGGGTTGTCTTTGCTGACAAAAGCAAGGTGTATACTCTGGGGTTTTTTCCTTACTTTTATTGAATCTGCTAAATACATGGCTCGATCGTACTTATCAAGTACCATTCGTATGTTTTGATTGATTTTTATTATCGCTATAGCTCCTCTTTAAAGGTAAGTTTTGTATTCTTTAAGGATTTCTTGAAGTATATCTTCATCACGTGAGCTTCTCATATAGCGTACGGTTTCACCCTTAATAATTCACTTAAAACTGAAAGATGATATGCATGTTTCCGTTGCAAATATCCAGAACGTGTTTGTAGGTTTGATGTATGTTTTCAAATCCAGGATGCAAGTTGCCTTAAATCGTTTTCTTTTATCCACCGTAATATCCAAGTAAGTAATATCGATTGGAAGTCGGCAATATATCAATGAAGCAGCTGATGGGTAGAATTAATTATATTGAATGAATTATGGATTTCTTTTCTTCTCCATGAAATAAAACAAAGCCGTAAATAAATGATCTACCTTTTATGAAATCTAAGATATTTATTACAAAACATCTGGACAGAAATGCTCAAGTTTTAAATACTATTACCAATAATTGCAGAAATATGACTAACGAAACTTTTGGCATTATATTTCCTTTCATCATCCTCTGTATGAGTGAAACGAGAACACTGAGTGGTGTGTTCTTGATGTCATATAATATGTGTATGGCTGTACAGGAAAAATAAGACACTGAGACCATCAACTGCAGATATTATTGGTGTAAACCTTTCTATAAATTGGATCTTGATACGATTATAAAAAGGATTTAGAAAAGTTGTTGTTTTCAATAAATTATATAGTAAAATGAACGTAGACTCATTTATGGTACTACTCTGGAGGCTATCCGTGGTCACACATTTATTACAGTACACGCAACACAACTATGCTTACTGGTCCTAATAAAATTGCCATATAGTAAATCCTAACAAAAACAAAATTATTGGTACACAATGGTGTATGCTCTTTGGGGGCACGGGTAAAATGGCAAAAATATTCAAGGTAAACTTTTAATGCAGTTAAGGCATAACATGCCCAATGTAGTCAGTGTCTCGACATCAGTAGTAACTTTTTCTCTTTTACCTTCAGTCTATTCTCCTTAACCAATCATTTCTTCTCCTTCACCAGTCATTTCTTCTCCTTCAACTTCAGTAACTTCTCCTTCAACTTTAGTCACCTTTTCCTTCACCTTTAGTCACTTTCCCTTCACCTTCAGTCACTTCCCCTACACATTCAGTAATTTTTCCTTCACCTTCAGTCACTTCTATTTTACCTTCAGTCACTTCTCTTTCACCTTTAGTCACCTTTTTCTTCACCTTCAATCACTTCTTCACCTCACCTTCAGTCACTTTTCCTTCACCTTCAATCACTTCTCCTTCGAGTTCAGTCACTTTTCCGCCGCCTTCAGTCATTTCTCCTTCACCTTTAGCAACATTTTCCTTCACCTCCAGTCACTTCTCCTTCACCTTCATTCACGTTTCCTTCACCTTCAGTCATATTCCCGTCACCTTCATTAACTTCTCCTTCATCAGTCATTTTTTCTCCTTCACCAGTCACCTCTCCTTCACCTTCAGTCACTTATCCTTATCTTGCCTCTAATCATCTCAGTTATGATTCCATCAATGCTTCTTCCTCAGTTATTATACCTTGATCTTTCTCTAACCACACCAGAACGAGTCACCACCATAGGTAATAGTCATATTTCGGAATTGAAGGATAATTTATAATTAGGGTCTGTAAATTTCAATCTGACAACCAATCATATTATCAAGTGTTTGAGTCAACCAGGATTAACTAAATCCCTTATACACACGCAGTGTTTTCAGGAAGTTGTTGATTTTCCCCAACAAAACTTTTATACACGTAAGCCGTTCTTGGCACACTGATTTTGACTGCGGATAACTCCGTTTACCTGATCAGGATATGGGGCTCACGGTGGGTGTGACCGGTGGACAAGGGATGCTTACTCCTCCTAGGCACCTGATCCAACCTCTGGTGTGTCCAGGGGTCCGTGTTTGCCCAACTATCTATTTTGTATTGCTTGTAGGAGTTATGAGATTGATCACTGTTCGTTATCTTAACCTTGCACGTAGTGGAAAATGACTTTGATATTTCATCTTCAGTATCAGAAATTGTTTTAAGATTACAAGAATTGTTGAAAAAAATGGTAAGTATCCAATCTGTTAAGAAACCTTTCATTGAAAGTTTATTCCGATGAATCATCAGTGAAAACATGCTTCCAGCGAAGTATAATTCAATAGTTAATGATATTAACAAAGCTCCTCAATGTCCTAATGCTATATCAAAAATCGTTATATTCTGGAAATGTAGGGGTCTGATAAAACCAACTAAACATATATAACAGGAAAACGAAATTATGTTGAACATTGAAGCTTTGAATATTTATACTATGCACATTCGTTAGGATCTAAGAAAAATAATTAATTCCAAGAATATTGTCCTTCAACATGCAGTCAATACATTAATAGATATACATTGGAAGTAATTGGCAGACAGGTGGTGGTTTTAAATCGATTATTCATTTTTCTAAATATAACATAGCAGAATGTTAAAACTGAGAGTAGGTCTACTTTCAAGCTTATTCCTTCCCCGTCAGACGGGTGTATCCAATGAATACAGCTTGATCTTGTGTAGGTTAGAACTTAGAGTAGAGTTACTTTCAGGCTTATTCCTCCCCCGACAGACGGGTGTGTCCAGTGAATAAAGTTTGATCTGATCTCAACTTAGAGTAAGGTTATTTTTTAGGCTTATTACTCACCAAAGTACATTTCTTGCAATGTTAATGTTTATATATTATGTCCTTTAGCTCAACTATTTTTCTATATTAATATTATGGTAAAAATTATCTTTCAAATTATGAATCTTACTTTTTTTTCTTTTTGTATATTCGTTATTTTATGGTTATGGTGTTTTATTTTCCAAACAAAAGGATATTTTTATATGAAAAGAATTATTTTGTTTTCAAAACATATGCAATATCAAAATATTTTCTTATTGTATTAAGTTTTTATACGTTCTATCTTTTTTTAATCTATTGATCTTCTATATGGTAAAGAAGTTTTAGTAAACTTGAAATCACAGCATTTTTCCCAAATCAATAGCATTAAAACCTATGACTTTTCAACACTATACACGACCATTCCTCACGATAAAATAAAGACTAGACTTTTGGACATCATAGACAGTTACTTCTTCAACAAAAACGGAAAACAGAAATATTCATATCTAGTGATCAGTCATTCAAAAACTTACTTTGTTAAACACCACTCCGATTCCACGCACAAGTACTCTGAACTTGAAATAAAAAATATGCTAGAGTTCCTCATTGACAATATCTTTCTGATCTTTGGTGATCAGGTCTTCCAACAGTCTGTTGGAATTCACATGGGCACGAATTGTGCTCCTTTGTTAGATGACCTGCATTTATATTCATATGAAGCAGAATTTATTCAAAAACTTCTACGTGAGAAGAAAAAATTTCTCTCGCTGTGACCTTCAAGTCGACTTTTAGATATATCGATGACGTTTTGTCTATTAACAATGGTAGCTTTCATTCATATGTCGATTTGATATATCCCTGTGAGCTCGAAATAAAGGACACCACAGAGTCGTCCACTTCTGCTTCATACTTAGATATTTTATTGAAAGTAGACATTAATGGCAAACTGACAACTCAACTGTATGACAAACGGGATGATTTCAGCTTCTCCATCGTCAACTTCCCATATTTGTGAAGCAACATTCCATTATCACCTGCATATGGTGTTTATATATCTCAACTGATTCGATATGCAAGAGCTTGTTCTGGGTATAGTCAGTTTTTAAATCGAGGTAAGCTACTGACAAACAAGTTGATGGTACAGGGATTTCAACAGTCTCGATTGAAGTCAGCATTTCGCAAATTCTATGGTCATTATAACGATCTAGTTCGTCAATACAACCTCGCATTGGGTCAAATGATGTCTGACGTGTTTCATACCGATTGTTAAGCCGTTCTTGGCACACTGATTTTGACTGTGGATAACTCCGTTTACCTGATCGGGATATAGGGCTCACGGCGGGTGTGACCGGTCAACAGGGGATGCTTACTCCTCCTAGGCACCTGATCCCACCTCTGGTGTGTCCAGGGGTCCGTGTTTGCCCAACTATCTATTTTGTATTGCTTGTAGGAGTTATGAGATTGATCACTGTTCGTTATCTTCACCTTGCATGGTTTATGCCCTTTGCCTTTGATATTTTCATAAACCTAAAACGTTTCATTGTTTTATTTTTTTTTAAATCGTATCTTAATCTTTTTATGTTCTTAATTCTTTGGTTTTTATATCTTTATTCAACAAAAGTCAAAAAATGAAATAAAAAATGAAATTATTTTTGTTAATGTAAAACTAAAGATTTTTAAGTGCTTTAACTTTTTGCCTATTGCATTTTTTATGGTTTCGGTCCTTTGGCTTTAAATTATTTTTGTTCATTTGAAAACGAAGAAATTATGGCTCTACAGAAAGGAGGCCTCCACGTGGCTAGAGCTGGAAACATATGGAATCTATGAATGATTTAGATATATGAATTCATATTTTCCTTATGGCTAACGTCCGTCTTTATACTAGTGGGTGGGTGTGTTTCTGTATGTGTGTGTCTGTTTGTGTACAGATAAAAGTACACCAATAGCATAGTAAATATATCACAAAGCCAGCTAGTTTCTTTAATTCCTCAGGAGTGTAAATATATATATATATATATATATATATATATATATATATATATATATGTTTGTCTTGAATGCTTCAGTTTCACAGTTTCATAGTCACTAGGAAACTGAAACATTCAAGACAAACTGCCTGAAGAGCGGTAAGGCGAAAGCACTAGCAGGAACTGATCGTTGATTATTATGTGGTCATTTTGGATTTAATTCTTTTAACGATTTTGTGATCCATCCATATATATATATACAAAAAATTTCAGTGAACGTATATATAGATCATCTCTATTCATTTTTCTCTTTTACATAGGTGTTACCTTTAGAGCTGTGTTTTGCGTGGGGGTCTTTGGTCCATCCGCTAACCATTTATGAACCCATCTAATAAGAATTCCTGGGTATTGTGCTGCAATGTTTGGTATAGTGTATTTTCACAGCTTCCTGTAACCCCCATATTCACGATAACACTCGTCGTACGTTATGCAATTTTATTTTGATGATGAACCCATCAACTCACCACAGACTATTGATAAAAGTCCCAGAAAATTCTGTTTAAATAAATGTCATCTTCCCTATTGATTGCTAAAATATATGCATTCAGGAACATTTGTTTTAATTTTTATTGCTTTGAATTTTTAAAATGATGAACGGAAATTTGAAATCTATGGGGACATATGTAACTCTTTCATGCAGTAAAAATAGAAATTTCCTGGTGTTATAAGGAAACGTTTTAGTGTCTGTATACAGCATTCCTGTATCAATCACGTACATACATGCTATATTTTTACATGCAATTAACTATCATTTTAGGGTCAAAATGAGAGAATTTACAAACGAAAATATGTTGAATGTTTTTCCTGAATTATTACATTTCGTTTGAGCACATTCATTATCAACATTTTTGTTGATCACAATTGTAGAGTAAGAACAGGTAGATGTTGCTTTAGTAGTCTGTCTCAATTATCATACATGTGTATGTAGCTAGTAAATGAACACCTTGCAATTGTCTTTTCATACTTGAAATCTAGCATACAAAATCAGAAGCATGTGCCAAAATAGTGGATAAGAAAGATTTACTTCAGATTGACGTCATGAGATACACTTTCATAATCATATGTCTAAACTGTCACATAATTACCTCGGGCTTTCAGTTCTAAAATCAAAACTGCATTTCGTGATTATTGTTTTATGCCGTTAAATGAAACCTTTCATTCTTCACACTCGAGATTGATCGAGAGATACATTGTATGATGTAAAACTTATACGGTACCAATTTTGATGCACCAGATGCGCATTTCGACAAATAATGTCTCTTCAGCGATGCTCAAACCGAAATAACAATACATGTAAACTTAAAAGCTAAATGGAAAACTAGAGTGCCAAAACCTGAAGCCAAATTCGTCCAAGGATAAGAAATATGCATGAGGGAGATAATCCTTAGTTTTGAAATGAATTTCTAAATTTTATCCTAGCAATTAAATATACATTCGTATTTTCAAGCTAGTAACGAAGTACTTATCTACTGGGCTGTAGAGACCCTCGGAGACTAACAGTCCACCAGTAGAGGCCTCGACCCAGGGGTCATAATGTAATAATGTATTTCCATTTTATCTGTAAAACCATTTGAACCATTTCATTTAGATAGTGATTTTCTTTCGATGAGTAAAGTAAAAACCTTGTGAAGTACAAAATTGTGTCTTTTTCTAGAACAGAAATCGACATTTCAGAAAATTATCTATGAATCCTCAGTTTTTCATATATTTATCATACTTACTCTCCATACAGTTCAATCTTGAGCAGATTACTGGTAAACAACAAAAGTGAAGATAATGAGCAAAAATCCTATAAAGCTTTCAAAATTAAGAGTAGGGACAAATTGGATCACTGGACACACTAGACGTGGGATCAGGTGCCTAGGAGGAGTAAGTATCCCCTGTCGACCAGTCACACCCACCGTGAGTCTCATATCTAGATTGGGTAAAAGGAGTAATTTCTAGTTGGTATCAAACACTTCAGACTGGTAGTGTTTCCAAAAACGATCATTATAACGATCATATAGTTTGCACAATGACAAGATGCAAGGTGAAGATAACGAACAGTGATCAATCTCATAAATCCTATAAACAATACAAAATAGATAGTTAGTAAAACACGGACCCCTGGACACACCAGAGGTGGGATCAGGTACCTAAGAGGAGTAAGCATCCCCTGTCGACCGGTCACACCCGCCGTGAGCCCCATATCTTGATCAGGCCATTTGATCACAAAAATCAGCTCCGAGTTTAAAATATCTTTTAGTATCCTTTAATCGTAAAAGGATTTATGAATATTGAATTGTAAGAATAAACCAAAGATTTTGTTTTGAATATAAGGGATGGCATTCCTTGTGTTTACACGAATATTATATCTTTTAAATATGTTCAAAACCCTAAAATGCGATAATTTGTTCTTCGTTGTCATGTTTTCGTTGACACTGTATTTCTAAAATAGAAATTTCATAGACATTGCTGATAGAATTCGTTGTCTTCACTTGTGTTCATATCCAATGAATCCTAAATAGTTTTTATAGGTCAATTATAACAATACAGATAAAACTTTATTTCTTTTCATGGCCTTAGTAGTTTTAGATTTAGTATGTTGGGTTTTTTATTTGTTGAAAGTTGAAGGTAAAGAACAGTGATAAATGTATTTGTAAGTAAATTTTCTATCGTGATATAGAAGGGACCGGTCGTCTTGAAAGTTTATCAATTGAATATTGATCGTGGCGTTCGTCATTTTCAGTCGTTTTCATATTCTTATTTCTTTGACCTCGTATCTTATGGCCCGGTCCCTCTGGCCTTTAGGAAGATTTGCGCATGAATTGCGCACAAAATTGGTTTATATTCGCTAAACATCCACAATATTCGTGAAACATGCTCGTATGAGTCGGCTGACATCCGCACACGTCCGCAATTATCCGCAGAGGCACATTTTTCCGTTCCCAGGTTTTTGAGCTGCACAAAATTTTGGTTGCGGATGACTTCCGCCTTACATACGCAATGCATACTCAATCTATGCGCTGTATATCCGCTGTTGACGGGGTATTGCGGCTTGGCAGTGGACTGGAACAGAGTGTAAAACGGATATATAGCGTGCCCATCACGTCCACATCACGAACGAAAATAATTTGTAGCGAATGTATACAGACTGCCCATAAATACTGCGTTTGTATCACGTCTGCTTTGCATCTGATTTCACAATGCATCCGATCCGTTTCCTCAATACATGCGTTATACATCCGTGATTGTTCGTTATATATCCGCAATGTTTGCAATACATTCGTCAACATTTACCAGTTGTGTCCCTCATGGGAGATCATCCGCAATCGCATTCGCTTTTATTCGTGAAATATCCGCTTGTATTCGTCATATATTCGCTATACATTATTAATATATCCGTACTTCATACTATGAAATTTGTCATTTTTGGCCAATTTTGTTGCGGACGACAACGAACGCCCGAAATTTGTATAATCAATTCATGCGCAATTAATCCTCTCCCCAGTGGGACCGGGCCTTGAATTAGATTCGACACTTTGGAAGTTGAGTTGTGTTGGGTTTTAGTGGTATATGTCTTTAAAGAACTAAAAATGACCCACGACATGAACGATATCAAATTGTCAAATTCTTCAATCTAACACATTCGTGGGGATTCGGGATAAAATAGGTCATCACTACCCATGTGTGTGGTAAGAAGCGACTAAATGGGGAGATCTCTCGAATGAGACCGCAAAAACCGAGGCCCCATTTTACAGCAGATGCGGCACGATAAAGAAGCATACCTTCTCAAACGTTGTAGGCACCGAGCATGGGCCTAAATTTTGCAGCCTTTTACTGGCAATGGTAACGTTTCCATATGAGTAAAAAAGTTTAAACCAACCAGACATCAAGCTGATCAAATACAACTCATCTAAAACAAGATTAAATTTGTGGTACTTTAGAACTGGCAAAACTTTTATATGACAGAATCTTCTACAAACGTTCTTTATAACAAAATATAAGTTTTGTTGGAAATAATCAAAAGTCATTAAGTCAATATCGACTTAATCTTTCATATGACTGTTCTTTCATGCTGAAAGTTTGCATTCGTATGTTTTAAATATACTAAGCTTAGGACAATGTCTCAATAAATATATCTACGCAGAAGTCGTCAAGTTTCTTCACTTAACCATGCGGATTCTATTCGTTGATGTATGTAAGCCAATCACAGGTTGCAAGACATGAAGTCATTCTGCGCATGAACCAAATCCATTTTAACTATCGATCTTGGAGACTCTTACACCATTGACTGGGTGTCCTTTTACACGCGCCCAGATTGATGTGGTAAGTTGCAAAGGTATTCATATGCTGATTTAATTACGTATCTGAGAATTTCCTTTAGAGCTTTCACTTTTCATTACCGTCTAAATACTGTTAATTGAATTAATCATGATATGCAGTTGGCGTTTTATGATAAGATCGTTTATTGCAATATCATAATGCTCTATTTCAATCAACGCGGATAGACTTTCGAAAAAAAATCATAAACACGTTAATATGCTTTCTATCAATGAGACTGTTATCTTCCCTTTTATTGACATTTTGACTCATACTGGTATTCAAAATCTAAGAATGAAAAATGAACATGATTTATTTGAAGATAGGAATGACAACTTATATGGATTAAAACAAATTGAAATGATAATTGAAGCATATGTTTACTTAATGGTGTTGGAACCAAATTTTGCACAAAACAAGAATTAAATGCAAACAACACGAACCGCTCCTAACAAAAACTAGTGCGAGTATGTTAACTGGAATGTATGCAAGGCAACTGATGTTCAACCATTGCAAGAAAGTAAACCATCAATTTTCGATATTTATCATGATATAATTATGGGTCTGTGTCCAGGAGTCCGTGTTTGCCCAACTATCTATTTTGTATTGCTTATGGGATTTATGAGATTGATCATTGTTCGTTATCTTCACCTTTCATATGAATAAGACAAGAAATAACGTTTCGCAAAAGACTTTTAACTTGATTACAGTTTCCTCCACAAAAGATATTGACCGACAACCTTCTACAATAAATCGATATGAAATTTGAAATCTTTAACCACTCAATGGCATACATGATTTATATTCAGGTCCTTTTCAAACCTATAAACATGATTGATTATTTATTAGTAAGAAATAAATTTCCATTTTGATTTTATCATCGGAATTTTAAAAAAAAAATGGGGTGATTTGTACACTTAGAGAAATTTAAAATAACTTTCGACCTGGTTGGTGGTAATCCAGTTCTCTAATTGATTGTTCAGAGGTATTTATAGAAAAAAAATTTTAGTGAACCAGAATCAGTGTTGGGGTGATTACAAACATCATCACACAGCAAAATATTTAGTCAGCATCAACCCATCAGGAATGATAAATTTTGTATCAGAATGCTGGGGTGGCAGGACCAGTCACAAACATATAACTTTACATTCCGGGTTTATGGATCTTGTAGAGCCATTTGACTGCATAATGGCAGATAAAGGTTTTAGTAACCTATTACAAGATTTCACACTTCTTCATGCCACCTTGTTGACCCTCCTGGTAGGCATGGAGTAAGTCAGATGCCTGTTAGTGATGTCACAAAAACCAAAGAAATTGCAGATAGACGGATTTTTGTAGAACGGGCTATTAGGAGAATGAAATGTTTTCGCATTTTGAAATTCCTCTTACCTTGTGTCAGCAACTTGATGACATTTTAAAGATAATTAATGCCATATGTAACATGCATCCTCCCCTTCCAAAGTATTGAGGAAAATAAAAATATTTATTCCATGTGTAGGGACTGAAAATTTTAATTTCCCTTTTGACATATTGACTTGAGATAACTTTGAATTGTATAAAGAAATTTATTTTCTATGCTTTGTACTTGACTATGATATTATGCTTTCTTGCAGATATCGAATAATGAAACACTTGAACCTTTTAAAAAGTATTTTCAGCAACTTTACCCGTGCTGTGAATTTACTATCATTTAAGACTGATTCTATGTAACTATCAAAATTCAGTGGCCACGGTATGTCACAGATTTTTATGAAACTTTGTGTGTAACAATATTATGATAGATATAAAACAAAAAGGGCATGCAAAGGTTTGACTTAGCAACGGTTGCCATGGAAACCGATCCTCTAACAACAGCTGGACAAGATATGCACATATATGTTATATTTTGAATAAACCAAAATTAAACGCTATTGTTTATAAAAACAACAATTGTAAAAATTATTTTGAGCTAGGTTCTAGCTTTTAGAAATTTTTTTGTATTTATTTAATCCTTGAAAACAATAGAAATAATTATTTTTATGATGTATAAGGGTTTGATATATGTAATTTTTAGAGAGGGATAAAATATATTTGCCCAGTCATTTGGTGTAAACTCACATGCTAGTAAAATGTATTGAATCTTACTTTAAAAAAGTACAGAAACACATTTGTGGAGAAACCAAAGGTAAACACATAAACCAGTAGTTTCCTCTGATGCACAAACCAAAATACACCAGAAAGAGTTATTGCCCTTTGTAACACTCTCTTGTATTGGAGATATGAACAGCCTTCATTTGTTTTCAGTATGGCAGGAGGTGGACATTGAGTTTTTATTCAATTTGTTCTTCAGAAGTTTATCAATATCAGATGCTCTTTGTTCACTTAATTCACTACCATTATATTTATCTTCAATTGTGCTAAAGGATTCCGGTTTATTTCATGGAATACAAATCCGTTTGATCTTTGCCATAGTCACCGGACTCTAGCATCCAATCGTCTACGTATTCGTAGAAAAAGTAAATGCTGTGTGGAATTTAACGCTTTATTGCATCACATCCGACTAAAAAATTGACCAGGGAAACAGAAGGCTGACAGACATATTCATAGAAAAAGCCCTGCCTGTTGCCGTGTAACGATGTTGGAACTTGTATTGACGTAAGTATTCTATTTGATTTAGAATCCAAATTCTAAAGTAAAGGCTGAATAAAATGTATCAGAAAATTCGGCTTTTAGTAAACATATGAGAACCCCAATTTATTTTATACTGCCAGCCAGGCTAGTCAGCTATAGTGGTATACATTTAGACTGAACATTGTAAGTAGTCCTGTCATTTACTGCATGGGTGTACAATATAGAATACTAGTTAAGTATGTCCCCAACCTAACATTCACTTAGGGAGTTTCCTATCACATTTACACAGAGTTCAGGATCTGTAAAAATTGGGGAATACTTATAAAATCATGTTTCATGTGGACATTTTCAAAAGGACTAGGCTTAATTTATGTAATCCTAGGTGATGACCCCCCCTCTCTCTCTCTCTCTCTCTCTCTCTCTCTCTCTCTCTCTCTCTCTCTGACTGTCAAGTTTACAATAAAAACAAACATGTGAAGGCCTGTGTGCATTCTAGATAAAGATTGTTAAAATCATATATATTGGTGAGCCAGGCTACTTTCAAGTTTGTTTACCTGTGGTAACCCCCACTAATATGTGATGGTTCTAATCTACAGAAGAAATCACACAAATACTATTATGATTTAAAGTTTTCTCATCTCTGTAATTATGAACTTTAGGACACTTGATTTGGAAAAATTAAATGATGAAAAATTGATGATTTTGAATTGGGTCCTGTAACTGGGCCCTCAAATTTTAATACATGTAGGTCCTGTCAACTGAAGTAAATCAAAAAATATTAAATGTAAATTGTAAATATTCAAATACTTTTGAATTCTTACTTTTTCATCCAATAATCACATATTTTGGCCAAAGTACATGACCACTATTTTATGTAATTAATGTGTGCTTTTCCGTGTTTCAGCTGTATGAGCATCATACTGTGCAAATCACCTAAAGATGGAGTTGACCAAGTTGCTGACTTTGAGGAGGTAAATATTCAGCATTAATACATACACATTGAATACATAATTTGAAATTCAAATTTGAATCCCAGTATTATAAATCCTAAAACAAATTAATAGATGTGGGGAATGTGGTACATTGGGTTTAGTTTCTTGGTTATAGAGCCTGCATGGAAACTGAATTCTCTAGAATAATCACAGGAGACCATCCATTTTTTATGCGACATGATGACTTGAAACGTTTTCATCACAACTTCCTAAAAACATTTTATTACTTCACTTAATTAGCATACTCAAAAAGACTAGTTGTTTTGTTGACAATGACGCACATATATATGTACACATGTGTATGAGCTCAGTATCATTTGTAAAAATGATTAATTCTAATTAGGTCAATGTTGAGAATCACTCAAGTGACCTACATGTTGCTATTTGTGTGCGTCAGTCATCATAAGACGTTAATTGAACATTAATATTTTTTCTTGATAACCACCCTTCCAATTCTTTTCAAATTTCTTTTAAGCATCTTTGGGACAAGGGGAATTAAGTCCCTTTTAAAACTTTTAAAAATGCTCTATACCAAAATTGAGAATTTTGTTTTAAAACCAGGGTTTGATTTCTTCAATTTTATGGAGAAAACTTTTTCAGATATACACTTCGTTAAATTGTAGAGTTGGGGAAGGGGGGGGGGTATAAGTGTATTTGACATTTATTTGTGTCCAAATTATGCAATTAATACTGAGGATTTCAGTATTAGTCTGTTTTTAAAACAACAGACACCTAGACTTAAGAGCACAATGAAAGCATACATGTGATAAGGAGGGGGGGGGGGGTGACTTCATAATAATGCCTGAAAATTCTTAACAAGTAAATTTTAACAAAAATTTTACACTAGAGATGCCAATTCAAGATAATTAACATGCTTTGTTTATTGGCATCTGGTGTACATTTAGCAACAAGTAGTGTTGTTCATTGTGAAACGATAAATTGATAATGTACATGTATGCTGTTGGTTGTACATGTGTTTTAGGCATATCATATTGCATGTTTTGTTGTGTTTGGTTGTCGAAAATATTGATAGAAATTAATAATGAAGAATTGCTGATATACTAAGGACATCATGATTCTGATCTAAAGAAATTGAGGACTAGTTAATATTTACATACTTTGTTACATCATGACCATACATTGCTTACAAGAAAAACACACATGGGCCACATACATGTAATCAGTGACTAAGACATTTTGTTCAGTTATACTGTTTTCAAGTCATTACACTTAATTCTTAAAAAAAAATCCTTAACTGGCAATTGATTGCAATCAGAAATTGCAAATTTTCTATTTATTCCTTACTTGACACCATCGAATGACAGTAATGTGATGCGCGCTCCCTGTAATCAGGGGGAAATAACTCGTATAGCATTGTGAAAAATGTAGCTCATTGATTATTCATATACGTTTGAAATATTTTATGGTTATACAAGATATTTTACAATAACTATTGAAAAAGACTCGAACACAATTTATGTTCATGTTATGCATAAATCTTATTAAATCATTGACTCCGCAAAATATTATGACATCACAGGAGGGTGGAACTACCTTAAATAAAGATGAATGCTTATGAAGGAAAAACAGAAAGGGGTACCAAAATTGCGAATTTCGAAAACACAGGGTTGTGAATGTGGGTCCAAAAGAGTCATATAGTGTATAACATGGATTTTGTAGCCCTTAGAGCTATAGTGATACTTTGAATTTTTTTAAATTTGATTAATACTCAGGTAACCAATAAGGTTTGTGGACATCTTGTTAATTTATGAGTATTAACACTATTAATAGCTCTTCAATACAGCATAAACACATGTATATAAACTGTATCAAAACATAACATCCTTTAGGCTAATTCAACTTAATTAGTAAGATTATCATCCTGGGTCACCAAAAAAAAAGTATGGGGCAGACTGTGGGAAGATTTTATTTTTTAATTTTGATTTTCTGAGAAATATATTGATGACAAACGAGTTTTTGTCAACAGAAGTGCATAATTTAATGCCAGATATATAAATCTATGTTATTTCACAGATGATTTTTGAGGGGCGGGTGGGCGGGCATGATAATCTATCAACTACGTAATTAATTAAGTGGTAAAATTACTATTCTAGCATCATGAATGATCTTGTACATGTAAATTTAGTTTAATCAAATTGAATTAGGTGTGTACTGTATGAAAATGTGAAAAATAAAATGAACTTTTCAATATTTGTTCAACACATTTTTTAGAACTTGAAGAGCAGAAGATGCATTCCATGACTCTTATGTGATATAGAAGACAAAGAAGAGCTCTTGAGAATGGAAAAAAAAACCTGCAAGTTTTACAGTCAATGAACACACCTCACGACACAAGTCCATCCTGATTCAGTAAACTATTCTTCTAAGGAAACACCATGACTTAGTTAAGATCAAGTTTTGGTGTCAGAAGACTAATGTAACTAAAACATTGCAAAATTAACCTGCAAGTGTCTTATGTGAGCCTACTGAATAAGGATTCATTACTGAACAGTTGAAGGAAAATCACTATTATAATGATTTTTAAAAAAAGATGATTGTGTTGTTTGGATAACATTGTGATCCATGTTTGTTGAATAAACAACTTTGCAAAAATGAGTTGTTCTGGTTAATATTATAAATTTACTAATTACTGGTATGTCAACATAGATTACAGTAACACTGAACAAACTTCAATAAATTTTAAAGTTTCATGCAGTTTCTGCAGTAGAAAATGACACCTATTGATTTTCTGGTCCAAAGGTCACCAGGTGCAATACAATACTCTGTACAATTGATGTCTGACCAGTTTCTTCAGAACCCTTTGATTGATAGTGATATTTCATACAGGGGTTGGTCACTGGTAGTATATGACCCCCATTGATTTTCAGGTCAAAAGATTAAAAATAGCAGGGGCCTCCGTGGCCGAGTGGTTGGAGCATAGCATAGCGTTCAAAATGACACGGCCTCAGTCGGCGCGGGTTCGAATCCCGCTCGCGCTGGTATTAAGTGAGAAAGTTTCCCAATTTACTTTCGGAAGGTCGGTGGTCTCTTCCCAGGTACATTGTATCTGGGTTCTCACTTTCACCAATAAACACTGGGCACCACCAGAAACCTGAAAAATTGTTGAGTGTGGCGGAAAATATCAATAAATCAATCAATTAAAAATGACTAGGTGCAATGTAGCTAGTACTCTATGCAATGGTGTCCCCCCAATATCTTGGGCCTGTTGTTCAATTATGATATTTCATATGTTGGTTGGTTATAAATAGTAGATGACCCTAATGATTTCCAGGTCAAAGGTCAACAAATACAAGGCAGTACAATGAACAAGTTATTGGTATCTACCCAATATCTTGATAAGACTTTTTATAGTTATTGATAATAGTTTACATGACAATACAGTACATGTAGTATAGCTCGTTTATGGAAATGATTGCAAAATCTACTTGGTGTTTGGGGAGGGGGGGGGGGGGGTCCTACTGGATTACAGTTTATGTTTACATGGTTTTTTTTAATCACTCTAACTAATTTTTATTAATATGTTAAACTTGTCCATGTTTATTTTTGAAATATCAATTGCTCATATTGTTCATACTGAAAATGATGTAGGTTGTATTATTTGTCATTAGTATGAATTTTTGGCAAAATGCCCAAATCTACAGTTTCCGTACTACAATAGATCAATTGTACTACATTTCACCATTAATCTTTTTATATAAATTAGGAGTCTTTGATATGGACACCCTTTGATGACAGTTGATTACGCTGTATGTATTTTCCAAATTATCTAAATTCATCAACGAAATCCAACAAAAAATCCCATTTTGGCAAAATGCCCAAATCTACAGTTTTCATGCTATAATAGATCTATTGCACTACGTTTCACCATTAATCTTTTTATATACATTAAGAGTCTTTGATATGGACATCCTTTGATGACAGTTGATTATGCTGTATGTATTTTCCAAATTATCTAAATTCATCAACGAAATCCAACAAAAAATCCCGTTTTGGCAAAATGCCCAAATCTACAGTTTTCGTGCTACAATAGATCTATTGCACTACGTTTCACCATTAATCTTTTTATATACATTAAGAGTCTTTAACATGGACATCCTTTGATGACAGTTGATTATGCTGTATGTATTTTCCAAATTATCTAAATTCATCAACGAAATCCAACAAAAAATCCCGTTTTGGCAAAATGCCCAAATCTACAGTTTTCGTACTACAATAGATCTATTGCACTACGTTTCACCATTAATCTTTTTATATATATTAAGAGTCTTTGATATGGACATCCTTTGATGACAGTTGATAATGCTGTATGTATTTTCCAAATTATCTAAATTCATCAACGAAATCCAACAAAAAATCACTTTTTGGCAAAGTGCCAAATTATAATACATTGGTACAGCGGTCAGTAACACACTCTTTACTATAGGTGGATATAGATATCATAAATAAGGAGGGAATTTTATGGGGAATCGAGATTTATGGAGAAAATTAGTTTTCTTTTTCAATTTTTTATATACCACAAGGACAAAACATGGGCAAAACGGACTGAATTTTGCAGTTCAATTAGCCCTCATAGACTGCTGTCGGTTTCCATGGCAACGGATGGTAGAAATTCGGTGGTGGGGTTGAAATTATGTAAGATGGTGCAAGTAAAGTTAATACTGTGAAAATCAAAGAAATCTGTGACATTGAGTGGCCAGACCCTATCTGATTTCTTCGATTTTTACATAGAATTGATCTTAAGAATCTCACATTTTTAACATTAATTAAATGCATTTATTTTGTCACTTAAATGAATGAAAAATACATGTACAGTGTGTTGAATTCATAAAATTGCAAACAAATAAATCATTATCATCATTACTGAATTCAAGCCAATAATCATGCAATGGTATGGAACATACAATCCATAATAAAAACGAACTATATGAAAGGTGAAGATAACAAACAGTGATCAATCTCATGACTCCTACAAGCAATGCAAAATAGATAGTTGGGCAAACACGGACCTTTGGACACACCAGAGGTGGGATCAGTTGCCTAGGAGGAGTAAGCATCCCCTGTCGATCGGTCACACCCACCGTGAGCCCTCATCCCGTTTGTCATACAGTTGAGTTGTCAATTTGCCGTTAATGTCTACTTTCAATAAAATATGTAAAACTTATACGGTACCAATTTTGATGCATTAGATGCCCATTTCGACAAATAATGTCTCTTCAGTGATGCCCAACCAAAATGTTTGAAATCCGAAATAACAATAAACTTGTGAGAGATATTTTAGGGAAAAACAGAGTGCCAAAAAGTGGAGTCAAATTCGTCTAGGGATAAGAGTTATGCATGAGGGAGATAATCCTTAATTTTGAAATGAATTTCTAAATTTTATCACAGAAATTAGATATACATCCGTATTTTCAAGCTAGTAACAAAGTACTTAGCTACTGGACTGCAGAGACCCTCGGGAACTAACAGTCCACCAGCAGAGACCTCGACCCAAGGGTCATAATGTAAAACTTATACGGTACCAATTTCGATGCACCAGATGCGCATTTCGACAAATAATGTCTCTTCAGTGATGCTCTTCATATCTAAGTATGAAGCAGAAGTGGACGACTCTGTGGTGTCCTTTATTTCGAGCTCACAGGGATATATCAAATCGACATATGAATGAACGTTCTTATTGTTAATAGACAAAACTTCATCGCTATATCGAAATGTCGAATTGAAGGTCACAGTAAGGTATTTTTTCTTCTCACGTAGAAGTTTTTGAATAAATTCTACTTCATATGAATATAGAAACAGGTCAGATAACAAAGGAGCACAATTCGTGCCCCTGGGAATTCCAACAGACTGTTGGAAGACCTGATCACCAAAGACCACGAAGATATTGTCAATGAGGAACTCTAGCATATGTTTTATTTCTACTTCAGAGTACTTGTTTCCCTAAGCGAATGTACGAGTGGGACCCTACATCGGTCGGAGACAGACGAAAACAAGGACGACAACGACAGAGATGGCTAGACACGCTGGCAAGAAACTTTACAACTGCGGGCCTAACATATCAGGAGGCCGAAAATATAGCCAAAGAACGTGTGACATGGAGGGATACCATAGCGGCACTGATGTGATAACAATCACTAAGTGTCCAGTGAGTGAGTGAGTGAATGAGTGAGTGAGTGAGTGAGTGAGTACTTGTGCGTGGAATCAGAGTGTTGTTAAACAAAGTAAGGTTTTGAATGACTGATCACTAGATATGAATATTTCCGTTTTCCAGTTTTGTTGACGAAGCAACTGTCTATGATGTCAAAAATTCTAGTCTTTAATTTATGGTAATTTAAATTATGAGGAATGGTCGTGTATAGTGTTGAAAAGTCATAGGTTTTAATGTTAATGATTTGGGAAAAATTCTGCGATTTCAAGTTTACTAAAAGTTCTTTAGAATTTTTTAGAATCCACATTTGATTAACACCACTTCTGGCATATGTAGTCGCACAGTAAGTTTGAAGTTTCTCCTTCACGGCTGTTAAAATTTTCGTGAGGAGCAAGGATAGGGGCTTGGTAGAGCACTTACTTGATCCAGCAATGTATCTTTGTTTGTAAGAGTTTTATGTAGTTTAGGAATCCAGTATAGGTAACTCATATTCATTTGACCCATTGACTGGGATATTAAATGTGTCTAAAACTGATATACATCAAAGTACATGAACTATCATTGTACTGCAATACTTGAATATTTAGCTCAGATCAAAGTTTTAAGTAATCTCATGTATAAGAATGAATGCCTTTTTCTTTACAATGCCATGATGTTAAACACTTTACAGTTCTGTTTGTGATACCAACACCTTGAAAGTTGTGTCACAGCTTCCACAAGTCACAACAAATGCTATGGTCTTTGACCTCAGTCACTTCATTCACAATGACTCTTTTGCATTCTGGGCAAAAGTATGTGTCACCATTTAAGTTCTCAATTTCTATTGGCTCTGCTGTTTGAACATATGAACTTACTTGGGTCAGGAGAGTTTGTAAAGACCTAGAATGAATCTCTGGTAATACAAAACAATGATAGAAAAATTCAAGACTGACTAACATGTCTGGAAAAAAATTCCTGTCAAATACAATGTTTTCCTGGAATGGTCTATTGCATGTATATTTGTACAATATACACGATTTTCGCTTTGTCAATGAAATCTGACCCTGAATTTGACCATAATATGCTCCATGTTTCAATGTAAGTGGTTCAGTGTCTTGTAAACAATTTGGCAATTTATATTTGCAGAAAGAAACACATTTAGAGCACTTTGAAATAAGTGGACATTTAAATTCCACCAAACTTTCCCCACAGCAAGAGCACTGTTCGCTATCTTCACCTTTCAAGTAAATCAGGGGAAGCAGCTAAGAAAGGACGATTTGTATCTAAGAATATTCCACATTCATCTAGTGATACATTTTTGTGATTTTTCCTGTACATTTTCATAAACACATCCTTAGTAATGAGTTCCATCTCTCTTCCATACTTTAAAGACTTGACATTTGGATTGACATTTTTATACCCCATTATAGTTGGTCTCATTCTTTCCAACAAGTGATCTACTCACTATAAATAAAGTATTTAACAATAAAACTACATGCACACGGTTATTCACCATCCCCCGCTCAAATTTGCTAACTACAGTGTATAGTAGAGTATATAATACATTCTGTAAGCAAGCTTATTCAAAAGAGGGATAATTTTAATATTATTTTAAAAGTTTGCATTTGCTAAATTGCATTATTTGTATAATTATAGAATATGTAAAAGTTTTATTGAATCTACCAGCTTTACCATGCTTTGATTCCTTAATTTTCATGTCCTTGATTTGTGCAGGTAGTAGCTTTTTTTCAGATGGTTTCATCTCATCCATGAACATGTGCCAGGGGTACATGATGTTAATCCTAATTTGTTTGCTGATTCAACACGAAAGGGTAAACCTGCCACATGGTTGCAAGTTTGTCCAAGACTGAAAAATAATGCATATGTATGTAAATAAACCATACATTACTGGTCCCTTCAATTATTAGTATCTATTAAATACTAATTAGCTTGATACACACTTAGTCTATTAGATTAAACCACAATGATGATATTTTTCATAGAACGTATTGTTATATATATATATATAACAGTCTCGATTGAAGTCAGCATTTCGCAAATTCTATGGTCGTTATAACTATCTAGTTCGTCAATACAACCTCGCATTGGGTCAAATGCTGTCTGACGTGTTTCATACCGATTGTTAAGCCGTTCTTGGCACACTGATTTTGACTGCGGATAACTCCGTTTACCTGATCAGGATATGGGGCTCACGTCGGGTGTGACCGGTCAACAGGGGATGCTTACTCCTCCTAGGCACCTGATCCCACCTCTGGTGTGTCCAGGGATCCGTGTTTGCCCAACTATCTATTTTGTATTGCTTGTAGGAGTTATGAGATTGATCACTGTTCGTTATCTTCACCTTGCATATATATATCTATATCTATATCTATATCTATATATATATATATATATATATAATATTGAAAATACAAAAAATGTATATAATATATCAAATTGCAAAATGTTAATAAAAAAGAACCGCTTCAAGGATAACGCAGGCATCCATTGTTGTTTACATTGACACCGATATTCCTGATTGACCTTTGACATGCATAATTAGCTGTAACAACATGGCGATCTCTTACGTGCAATAGGACTATACATAGATTTTACCAATCTCTCACCAGAGGGCGTATTACGTTGCGCTACAACACCTCTGTCAACGTCTAAATGTCAAGATTCTTGGCACAACTTACCTATACCTATAGCATCATGGATAATAATTTTATAAGTTTAAGTTTTATTGTTTAAATCTTAAAGTATGTTCACAAAAACAACGAATTTCATGATTACACTAGTATTAATGAATGAATGAATATATATATAAACCTTCTAATTCGCTCAGGTGTCTCATATTTACCATCATCTGATTTTAAAATATTCAGAGAAGTGTATGATTTCCTCAGATATTATCATTACAGTTCGATATGCTAAGTTGGTTTTTGTACATTTTTATATAACTTTTTAGACGTTGACAGAGGTATAAGTGGAGCATAGCGGGAACGATAATTCTGGGCAGAGATCGAGATTTTACTTGCATCAATTAGAAACTATCAAAATACTGAGTATGCTATCTCTAAAACAGACATGGATAACCACATTTTTTGTAGAAACGAAATATAATGCAAATGAATTGCACATTATATATTTGTCATGAAAATTAATATATATTGTTTCATACCGATTGTTAAGCCGTTCTTGGCACACTGATTTTGACTACAGATGACTCCATTTACCTCTTCAGGACACAGGGCTTACGTCGGTTGTGACAGGTCGACAGGGGATGCTTGCTCCTCCTAGGCACCTGATCCCACCTCTGGTGTGTCCAGGGGTCCGTGTTTGCCCAACTATCTATTTTGTATTGGTTATAGGAGTTATGAGATCGATCACTGTTCGTTATATTCACCTTTCATTGAGAAACGTCACATATGTCCTCAAGTGAGAAAACACCATAAAACAATTCTCACTATCTTCAATATTATGATTAACCCATGTGTTGATTAATTGAGGTCATATAATCACCTTAGAGTTTAGAAAAAACTTAATCTATATAGGAATACAGTTATTACCTACCGTAAGAAACGGGTTTGCAGGGGCGGATCCAGGAATTGTGGTAAGGGGCGCAAGGTTATGCGGCAGGGGGTCCAGGGCGATGCCCTGGTGGGGGCCCAGGGGGGCGAAGTCCCCTGAAGCTCCTGGATTTTACAGATTTTATAGGGCTTGAAATATGTCTATAAAGTAGTCATTTTTACTATTTTCAGCCATTTTTATTAAGGTGAAATTGATAAAATGACGCAAATTTTAAGGACTTTGGAAAAAATGTAAGTTCTCCCAATACAAGACCTTCATAAAATGAAAAGTTTTTGTCATTTATTTCTCAGAGAGTGGAAGAAATTATTGCTTCTTTTAT
>NC_079170.1:7754870-7802370 GCF_947568905.1 Ostrea edulis | reverse complement strand
GACAACATATAGTTATATAACTTGAATTAAATCAAATCAAATATGCTACTCATTAAAATTGTTAATTTTTGTGGTGTCATTAGATAAATTGGACCTAACATGAACCGAATCGAAAATAACCGAACCGTGCTGTTCTGAATCGAAACCGAACCGAATCGAGCTAACCCTGAATCGTCCCAGCCCTATTGCAGACCCCTTGAAATCGGAATTATTCATCGTGTTTTACCCAGAAAATACAAAATTTTGTATAGTGTGAATTTCCGGGTTACACACGACTTTTGTTACACACAACACAGAGCCATAATGGGGTGCTTACACACTTTGCATCCTTGCCATATTCGCGCATGCGCAAAAAAAAACTTCCTACGGAAACAAGGTCGAGTGGATGACAATGCAAATGTAAGTGTTTTTGTTTATTTAATTGAATATAAGTAGTCAATTAATGATTTAAAATTGATATTTTTGTTCCCGTCCGTTTAGTTTGAATACATTGGGGTATGCGATGTATCGTTATTCTGCAGTAATGGTGAGAAAAAGTAAGTTGACCTTTGACACGACTAAGATACAATTAGATACGTGTAAGCTTAAATAGTTCAATGGTTTTCATTTTCTGTATGTTTTTGTGTTTGTTTTATATCATCATGATTATCTTCAGTATTTTGGTTTATCATTGATTTGACAAAATGTTTTACAAATACAGAATCAAGGAATAGTTAGAATTTCCTCTTCAATACAATATCGGTGTACACGTGTTTTTTTTAAACATATGAACATCGTTAAAAGCAACAATTCTCTAAATATTAAATGAGAATTGAATTATTATACACAGTATATTTGTCATTCTTTGATGAATATGCGTATCTTAATGTATAACATTGATATATAACAAACTGACGAACAACTGGAATTTCCTCTTTAGAATATTCTATCTTAGCTTGGTAAAATATTTTCAAAGATATAAACCCCGTTTCATAGCGACAATATCAAAGAAAATTAAACAAGTACATAGCTCCAAAAAATTGGGTCTTTATTACCACTATTTTTGGATATTATTAACTGGTAACCGGTGGATAGCTCCAGCCTCTTTCCCCTTAATAAGGAAGGTGTGGTCAAGCGCGGTTAAACAAGTTCTTGGGGAAAATATTGTTTACCTTATTTTAAGAAATTGTTTAGATTTCATTTTATTCCAACATCGACCAGTTGCAAAGATTTTGGGTGAATTTATCTGATGGTTGGCTTTACGCCATGGCTATAAACAACTTTATATAATATGTTGATTTATAGGCGTTGAAAGAAATTTCCAAATAAAGGGTGTTGAAATCAAATGGAACAAGGACATTTAAAGTATGTGCGGTTCAAGTGTCTCTCATCAATATGAATAGAATGAAAAATAAAGTAATTTGTCCCAAAATGAAGTCCCCCCCCCCTTTCTTCTCTCCAACCCCATCCCCATTTGTGCATGCAGCTAGATCCAGTGTTTTCATACCAGACCAAATTCATGTTAAATTATCAATGTTTGTCCTGTTAAGAAGATATACTTTTTAAGTAAATGGAAACTCCAATCTAGTTCACTGAATTTATGAAAAGGCAAGAGCAGATCCGGATTTCTCTCTCTCTCTCTCAGAGTGTTGCCAAATCGGTGTAACTTAAATTAAAAAAAATAAAGGGGTTTCGGTCAAGGGCTACCGCTATTTTTAGAGCGACCCTGAACACTAGCGACAGCGATCACCGCTACACCGGCACCAGAACATGTACAGACTGTTCAATCGAGTGGGGAAGATCCCCATGGCTTTTTGTAAATTTCATATAAAGTTGCAGAAATGACATTTTTTTTTATCTTTGTTTATTTTTTTACTTATTCAATTGAAAGAAATCAGATACTATTTATATGTATTTCTAAAAATAAAATAGAAAAAAAAAAAAAAAATCCATTACGAGATTCGAACTGGGTACATGTTATCATGAGTTTCATAGACATCTCTAACGATTACGTAACAGTGTTTTAATCTTCACACTCTTGTTATTTCACACTCTCAAATAAACAAATGTAAATTAGTATTGTTAAAAATTCAGAAGTTTTTGAATTTGTCAGCACTTGGAGATTATTTTTCTCGTGCCGTAGACCGACTGAAGAAGAAAAAAAAGGGGTCAGATTATTTTCTTAGTGCTGTGTTTGAAGTTATGTATTAGTAAGTATAAAATGAGGATATCATTGTTTATAGACATCAGTCAGTGCTACATATACATGTATTACCATTGTCTGTCTGTCTGTTTACCAGTATTTACAGGTATCTGAATTTTTAATCAGCTGTTAATCAGTAAATGGATACAAATAGAAAAATGGGAGGGGGGATGCATATAGATAGATAGATAGTGTATTTATCATCTATTTATAGAGATAGAGTTTTTCCCTTTTATTTATTTATATATATTTATTGATTAAAATACCTGTGCAGTATAATGAGTATTGCCCATGTCTGTTGTAGGGGTAGTGGTAAAATAGTATGATATACATGTATGTATGATATTTTAATAATATTAACAATGAACCTACATTGTAATATTTTTGCCATAGTGTGTATATGAATTCTAGGTATCAGGACAACTCGCCCCCAAGACAACTCGCCCTCAAGACAACTCACCCCCTCATCGGGACAACTCGCCCCTAAGACAACCCGCCCTCAAGACAACTCGCCCCCTCTTCGGGACAACTCGCCCCCTCTCTTGAGATAATTCGCTCCTACATATCATACATGTTTACAATTATTATTTTTGGTCTAAATCCAAGAGGTGTATTACCAAAAATTAATGAATTTCTTATAGATAGTATATACATCACAGACAATAAGACGTGTTCACATTAACACCGAACTTCGTGTCTTTTTATGCAAGACGAAAGATTTTAGTGGAAATCCAGTGTTTGGGTTCTGTAAATTCATCATCACTTTTATGTACATGTAAAATATATAATTTCAGCGGAAACAAGTTAGCGTTTGGTATAGGGAGAGTATTAGCTTGGTCTACAGCTGACGTAGTATAATTATCAATAATCTGCGTCTGTTGTTAAATCTAATTGTTTGATTTCCCCCAAGCTGTTATAAATTTACTTCAAACGTTATGAGTTACTCATCATCAGAGTTCTTTACACTTTGAAATCGCCGCGTAAAAAGAATCACACCGCGTAAAAAGAATCAGTAAAGCAAAGCCGTTATAAAATATCTAAAATGGGAATTTTATTTTTCAACGGGTATTAGTTGAGAAATGCATTAAAAGATAATTACATGTATCAGAATATTCATGCTTCACCTTTACACTTATGTATACTATATCAATAAAAGAAACACCCACACCCTCAAAATTTTCTCAGTATTGGAGACATTTAATCAATTACCTGAAGATCAGTAAATATAATTTTCCTTGCCAATTGATTTATGAAAAATATAACTTTTTCTGAAATGCAATAATTAAATATATGTATAATTCTATTAGAATTTACCATTCGTGTTAAAGTATGAAAGAAAAAGACGTATCTTTATAATTGTAATTGTAATTAAAAGATTTATATAGCGCCCTATCAACATTAGTTCTCTAAAGCGCTTTACAAATGTGAAAGAAAAGATAATATAAAATCGATGTACACATACATGTGAATAAAATATTCATAGTGTCAGAATTAAAATGCATAAATATTATTATTAATATATAGCGATATATGATTACCCTAATAACATATGAAACAATTTAAAACAACCCTTAGGAATAATTAAATACATAACAAGGACATAGGCATAATAACAAACAGCAGGGTTTTTATTTTTTTTTTGGGGGGGGGGGTTGTTTGTTTTTTGTTAACAGCACTGTAAGAGCTGTATGTAAGAGCACTAAGTATATAAAAATAATCACAAATTAAAAGCTAATTTAAAGAGACGCGTTTTGAGGTCCACTTTAAAATTAGACAATGAAGTACATTGTCTGAGTTTAAAAGGCAGAGAATTCCAGAGACTCGATGCAGCTTTGTCCAAACGTCGATCCCCATATGTTTTCGTATGTGTCCGAGGTACCTGGAGAAGATGCAGATATTCGGATCTTAGTGATCGTGTGGGATTGTAAACTGTAAAGATATCCTTTATGTAAACTGGAGATAGGTTGTTGGGAGATTTGAAAGTATGAAGAAGTATCTTATATTGAATTCTGTATTCAACTGGGAACCAGTGAAGATCTATTAGAACAGGAGTAATATGGTTGGATTTTTTTTAGCGTGTTATTAATCTTGCAGCTGTGTTTTGTGCCCTCTGAAGTTTGCTGGTGTGTTTAGAATGAACACCATAAAGCAATGCATTTCCGTAATCTAATCTGGATGTAACTAGCGAGTTTACTAGAGTTTTACATGCTTCATCATTGATAAATGTTAAAAGTGTAAATAACACACACAAAATAAAAATAAAATGTGATAATATATTTATATATAATATTGGGGGCAGGGTTTGACACTAAGGCACACCCGACCGACCGAGACTACTAAATGATAGGTCTGGTCGGGTAAAATGTTTATTTACTAGTCCGACTGGTCGTGTTAAAAATATGAACAAATTTAAGAAACTTTACTTTAAATCATAAGATATTTTATTCATAAAAAAAATAACTGTAAAGAGTTTGCGAGCAATTTTGAACCGCATGATGACATAATCTCTATCTTTAGTTCTAATTAGTCGCGGTCGTAAGTGATGTTCTACGACATCTACACATTGTTAATGTGTGTAAAGTTATGTTTTGGTTAAATAGAATTATTGAATTCACTTTCATTAAAAAAAACACCAAAACAGTTCATTTGAATTGAATATAAGAAAGTGTTTATTAAACATATGTGCGGGAATGTCTATATAATCAAATATGAAATCTCGTCCTCAATGAAAGCAAAAGATGTCTTAAGAAAGAAAAAAAAGGAAAATGTTGGGAAGAAACAAAGCAGCTAGGGCTTATGAAATAGAAATTTTAAAAAAAATATTGAGGTCAATTTATTCTAAATGGATTAAAGAATTTCCGTGCCGGTAAAAATTTAATGAAACTGAAAATAGGGTTGCATGAAAGTAAAAGCATCAAATTGAATGACGAGATTAAAGATTTTTTTGAGACAATTAAATGCATTTTAGTTCAAACTTAACGTTTTTGATTTAAATTAAGTACGTATTTAGATATGGAGAATCTTATAAGATTTTTTTCTGGAACGTTGGTCAGGGCTAGTGGATGTAAGGTCAGGTCTAGCAAAAATCATTTTAAGTAGCCCGATTGGTCTAGTGCCCCAAAAAGTTAACGTCAAACCCTGGGGGGCGAGTGTCTCAAGAGAAGGGGGCGACTTGTCCTGAGAGAGGGCGAGTTGTCCTAAGAGGGGGCGAGTTGTCTTGGGGGCGAGTTATCCAGCATTCGAATTCTATTGGTATCAATTATATAGTAGGCCTAGTAAGAATACTATTCTACTTCTATTCATTAGAAATAGAGCAACACATACAAGAATATTTAAGCTTACATTTATGTATAGTATTCTGGTACCACTAAATATATTAAGTTGAGTGTTCATAATATGTTAAAAATTCAGATCATGATGTTTATTTACATGTCAGAGGGCATAAACATGCACCATACTTTTCATGAAGCACCAACACTCTTCATGAAGTATGCTGGTGTAAAGCGCAGCAGTTCAGGGTACCTGTAAAGTGCGAAACGAAATCGAAACGAAACGAAATCCACCGAAACGAAACGAAATATGTCGAAAGGAAACGAAACCCAACGAAACGAAACCTACCTAAGCGAAATGAAACAAATTGTATAACCGAACTCTTTTAATTATAATAATTAAAAATGGCATCTTAGGCCCCTGTGAAAGTTACCACATATCAATAAAATTCGCCTCACCTTTGATGCTTAACTGATACAAAGTTTTAAAAGTTGGAAGGGTGGGGTGGGGGGTGAGTAAGCACAAAGTACATAAATAACTTGTGCAATTAGTTTCGGATCCATAAATTTCAGAACGGAGGGTTACAGTCTCACAGGTCAGAGGTTTGGGGAAACACACTAAACGAGGAGTGGGGTCACCGGCGTTGGATCCGCCTTTGGGCATAAATACATGTTTCAGTATTTTTTGCTCTAAAGATAAATCTATGTATACATGTGGATATTGTGTATTTGTATGTAGTATATCAAACGGTGGATTCTGAGTATGTCCTCCCGTTCTCTTTGTAATTTCTGCTTCCCATGTTCATAAGCCTTTTGATTTTACAAAATGCTGACCTCCTCCTGATATTATTGCATTAAAAAAATTCCGTTTTCCGTCCCGTTTTCAATTCCCCGTCTTAGCAACACCCCAAATGTATAGAGTTATCTTTAAACCCACTACATATCAATAATAATTTTTAATAATGCATGTATATATATATCTTACTGAATTGCATTCATATAATATGGTATACTATTCAATTTTTTTTCCATTATTGAAAGTACTCGCACCTCAGCAGTTAGAGATAAAATAAGAGGTTAAGAGCTCTTTCTGCTTTCAACTTTCTCGGACACTATTTTCTTCAAACAATGTATCTATGCCCAAAAGCGGATCCAACGCCGGCGACCCCACCCCTTGTTTCGTGTGTTTCCCCAGACCTCTGAGACTGTAACCCTTTGTTCTGAAATTTATGGATCCGAAACTAATTGCACATGGTATTTAATCAACTTCGGATATGTACTTTGTGCTGACTCACCCCCTTCCAACTTTTAAAACTTTGTATCAGTCAAGCCGAAGGCCTACATCAAAGGGGAGGCGAATTTTATTGATATGTGGTAACTTTCACAGGGGCTTAAGATACCATTTTTAATTATTATAATTAAAAGAGATCGGTTATACAATCTGTTTCGTTTCGGTAGATTTCGTTTCGTTTCGGCGGATTTCGTTTCGTTTCGATTTCGTTTCGCACTTTACAGGTACCCAGCAGTTCATGCCCTTAACGTAGTTCCACACTCGTGTGACGTCATAGGATTTTGCAAAGTCAATAATTTAATGATAGGAACATAAATTTTGTTGGAAACTTTTTCGATAGTTATTGTAAAAAATCTTGTTAGCCATAAAATATTTCAAAATTCTTGGTTATATTTGAATAGTCAATGATATGTTTCAAAATATTGAATCCAAGGACAATAACTCTGTTTTCATTCAATTATTTATCAAGTCCATAATGCGATATATTTCCTTCATTTTTGACAAACATTTTACCAAGGTGATAAGGAATCATTATCTGTGTCTTTTCATGAAATTACATACAATTTTAATCCCGAGTGATTTAAATAGCTCAGCTGTATGGTGCCAGACTTCAGTTTTTGATGGGGGTATACATAATCTGGAAGCTATAGATTTGAAATTATTAAGGAAAGGTATGGATTTTTTCCCATGAATAACTATAACAGATGTAACTCTACTAATATAAACAGAAAAAATGATATGTAAACCATGTTATAAGGAAAATGCGTCCACATTTGTTTGTTTTTTAACATTTTGGGGAATAACGCTAATTCAATAATTTTCCACATATTATTCTAAAACTTGATGAACATATTGAAAATGACATGTGTTTTAGTTATTGACATGTTTCCCGATAAATAAATGCAATTCAAAAAATATTTTGTTGTTTTTATATTAAAATAACAACAAATAACTGTTTCCAATGAATTTCATAAAAATCTACATCGGGGTATGACTTTAGTGGTATATGTAATGAAAATTAATATGGAAACCCTTAACTGTTTTGCCTTTTTTCATTACTCTGAATGTTAATTTATTGATTCCAAACAAAAAAATGCTACCTAAACCCCAAAAATCCAGGACTAAGGACCTACCTTAAATACTTTTAAAAATTAAACTTATTTCTTAAATATGCATACATGTATTTGTACTTTAATAATCCATGTTTAGGAAATATTTTCATGTTATATATGTTAATCATATGTGTCACCATGCAATTTTAGATTGAAAAATAAAATAAATACATGTGTATATGCAAGCTAATGTTTCATTAGATTCTTTGCATTTGATTTTAATGTCAAGTTTCTTTTTCATAGTTGACGCAACAGATTATGAGATACAGATGAAACATGCAGGGAACCATGTAAATGATTCTGAAAGTGGCTACCCAGGTGCTGTTTAAGGAAGCTTGTAATAGGAGTGGAAAACCACCCAAAAACTATGTGTCTCAAAATGCCAGTAGAGACATAGAAAGAAGAGAGGAACTAGCTGGGATATCATTATGAAGAACCTAACCTCCTTGGAGTCAAGTATGTGACAAATTATTCATATAAATAATCAAATAATCATCCATGTCGCCATGAGATCGAAATTAACTTTTTAACCACAAGAAATTTTAGGTACTGTATTCTTTTCCTACTAGGCTCCAATTCGAAATTTAACCAGCATTTTTCAATCGATTGCTTTTTTTCAGGAATTTAATAAACTAAGCACCCCTTTTATCAAAATAAATGAGAAGAAAGTGCAATATCAAAAACAAGATTGGAATTTCTTTCCTTAAACATTTTTAAATCAGGCAATGTATCATTGGTGGGGGTCATAGGGAACATCTATGCAGCATGTACTCACTATCCAGAGGTCCTCCACCTACAATTTACAGCATTATGTGGCTTGAACCTTAAGACTTAGTGTGTATTTAATTCTCTCTCTCTCTATCTATCTATCTATCTATCTATCTATATATATATTTCTATTTACTCAATCCTGTGTGTAATCATGCTTAGCAACTATCCAGTATGTTTCTGTGTAACATATTCTCAGCCATGCCGATGTTTTTCGTTAGATGTCATTTTTCTCCCGACGAGTTAGGGGAAACCATCCCCTTACGAAACAGCCTGTAGAGAAATAAATGTTATGTGATTGAACTCCATCTGATCATCAATATTTATGTATATATATATATATATATATATATATATATATATATATATATATAATCCAAATAGAAAGAGTTGATATCACACAGTCAAAATAATTAAATAAAAAAGCAGGAAAATATGCAGTTCCAAAATATATTCAAATCGCTAGTGCTTTCTGGATTTTAACATCCATCCTCAGTTGAATACAAATATTGAATACAAAGTTGTTTATCTTATATTGTTGTATATGTATATCTAAAACATTTGGAGATTTCATCACAGTGGCTCATCACAAATTAACCCTCTCTCTTCTATATTTACACGAGGGGGGGGGGGGGATCTGGTATCCCAATAATCACTCCTTCAAATTTCTATTATGTCTCCTTTATTTTACTGACATAAGATTTTACGACCCCTCTCAATCGATCAGAGAAAAACCATAGTTTGTAAAAATACTTAGAATATCTGTTCGCACCAACAATATATTTGAAGGAACAATGCATTTTCTATCGTTTTTAAGACCACAGGAACTTTTCATCAATCACTCAGAATGGAAGACAGACTTGCATTGGTCAGTTCAAGTTGCTCTTCAGTTAGGATGTGTGAGAGTAGTTTAAGCAAACATCCCCCCATTTAAGAAATTATGTCATTGTGCTTCTGCACAACTAATCATAATCTTACGTTCTAAGTTTTTGTAGTATGTACATGGAATATGTCAATATAATTCCATTTTACTCATTCATAAGAGATTTACCAGTTATCTAAATATTACGTATGCAACTAATCAGAATGAAATGCTTGACGTGTGCATGTGTAGGTATTCATATTGTAAATCAACAGCAAAAAATCATTTTAATTTAATTACCCTTTAATAAGAAAGTTGTGGTCATTTCAGTACCAAAAAATGAAAGAAAGCAATGCACGTTATGTGCATATGTCAATCTGTAATTCTGTTGATGTCATCCAACAGGTATTTGTATCATGTACATATATATGATTAGCATAATTAGTTTGAATTTCATGTTTGCATCATATATAAGAAAGCTGTGGAGATTTTGAAATTGTCTAATCAAAATTTAGCACAATTGTGCATGCACATGCTGGCTAGTAATTTTAACCATACCAATTTGTAAGTACCAAGACATACTAAAATCCTCAACTTCAGAAGAATTTAATGAAAAACATAAACATTATGGTCCTTGAAATATAGAAAAAATATAGAACCTTCAAAAGACAGGATATGCATATACTGAGTGTTGGCATTTTTGTATTACACCAATCTATAGATACACATACTATCTACTATGCTGTGATATCAACTCATTCACTTTATTCATAAGAAAGTTACAGACATTTTAGTATTAAATCCAATCAAAATGAAATGTTGCATGCATGTGCAGATTGGTCATTTTGAACATGCAGATCAGTTAATAAATATCTTAAAAATATCTTAAAAATAAAAATCTTAAAAATTACAAGTCTTAATTAATAAATGCCTACAATATGAATATTAAACAATCTCAAAGAACAACAAAAAATTTAGACTGATTCCCAAGTTAGTGTACCAAAATCCAATGCATGCACATTCAGACTAAAATACTATCTTTCTGCACATCCAAATGATATACATGTACGTACAATCATCTTAAAAAGATTGCATATAAAGGATCTCTTGTATAGTTATTGAGAACAGAGTATACCCTAAGTTCTGGGAACATAAATATAAGGAATCACTGTCTAGTTTGTCAGGGTATATGAGGTGATTAACAAATTAACATCAACTGAAAATATGAGAATTCATGCATAACAGCTTCACCGTTTATATAGTTTGCATGCATGTATCATGTTCATGCTTTTATGGGATCTTTGTGAATTATGTCAAGGATTTGGATGATTTGAATATATTATAAAAGTGGCAAGAATGAAAATAACATGTTGTGCCATATTTTTGTTTTCGACAGTTTATTTTATTTTTCAATGCGTTGTTTTACACCAGTTTTATAACGTATGCAATGCAGTGTACACCAGTTTTGGACAAATGAAATTGGCCTTTAGTTTGCTTCATCAATATACAGACTCTATTTCAATTGATTATATATTAATAGTGAGTCTCATGCCAGTATAAGGCAATATACATCTTTCTCACATAATCACTAGTGTCAGACCAACTCAACCCATGTGAGACAGCCATACAAGATTTTTCTGTCTTACACTGCTAAGACATATCTTTGCTTGTGATGTACATATGTATGTCGTATATTTTCTGATTTACATTACACGATAAAGAAAAATAGTTTGTATTGTTTTCTTCAAATTTCAATTTGATATATATTATGTATAGCTTTTTTATGGACAACCTTGGGTTTTGTACTTTACACTTATATTGTAAACCATTTTCAGGTATGCTGAGATCTTCATACTGTGTAATTAATTTTTGCATATATTCAAAGAAGGATTTCAATAATTTTGAATTTTCTCAAAGCTCTTGAATTAAAGTACTGAACTGATAAAATGTGAGAAAAATAACACTTTATTATTTGCTCATGTGGGATAGGGAAATTCCACCTCTGGAACAAGATTCGCTGCTTAAGACTCAGCAAAGCCTCGTCCTAGACTGCAAATCTTGTCCCCTCGGTGGAATTTCCCTATCTCCCATTCATACGAATGAAGGATTCCATTTATCACACACATGCAATGCACACGTGATATCATGCCAATATACAGATGCATTTATCACACATGTAGCAAGTTTCAATGTTAGAACACATCTGATACATGCAGTGAGTTTTATGTCAATATATATTTATCACACACATGCAGTGAGTTTCAGTGCCAGTACACATTTGCACACATGTAATGAGTTTCAGTGCCAGTATGCATTTATCACATGCGTGTAGTGAGTTTAAATGCCAGTACACATCACACACATGTAGTGAGTTTCAATGTCAGTACAGATCAATACACATGTAGTGAGTTTCAATGCCAGTACAGATTTACCACACACATGTAGTGAGTTTCAATGTCAATACAGATTTATCACACACATGTGAGTTTCAATGTCAATACATATTTATCACACACATATATTGAGTTTCAATGTCAATACAGATTTATCACACACATATATTGAGTTTCAATGTCAATACAGATTTATCACACACATATATTGAGTTTCAATGTTAATACAGATTTATCACACACATATATTGAGTTTCAATGTCAATACAGATTTATCACACACATATATTGAGTTTCAATGTTAATACAGATTTATCACACACATGTAGTGAGTTTCATTGTCAATACAGATTTATCACACACATGTAGTGAGTTTCATTGTCAATACAGATTTTTCACACACTTAAACTGTTAAGTGAGTTTCAATGTCAATACAAAGTGATCAATTCTTTTGAGAAGCCTGTAGTAACCAACCATGTTGATATCCAAGAACTTTTTAACATTGTTATCTCTTTCTAAAATATTCAAAGTTTATATTTGGATTTCAAAAATCTTTTGTCTCTCAATCAACACATTGAAATTTGGTTTAAAGCATGTTGAATTTAATTTCACAATCTTGATATGATTTAATTGTGATGATTTCAAAAATAACATTCCTACTCACCACCCTGCACCTCAGAAATTAAAATGTAACTTACGCAGGACACTTAAGGTAACGAATGAACTCGGTATGATAATGAGATCATAATGAGCTGATACGTCATGACAGTTGCTCCGCCTTGATCAATCCATATTTGGATACACATACACAAACTTTAATTTTAGGATCATATAAAAATATATCGGAATATTGCCTTTATTCTACGTTTAAAATAAGTCAAATTTCCCTGATTTGACAACACATTACAAGGCATTATGATGAGAAATACCCCGGTGAAGTTTGTCGTATGGTTGGAATCAGCGTCTAAAATGCGCTTACTAGGCACATGGCAAAGACGACGCGACGTTCAGAAGATGTCAGCTGTACAACTTTGAAATCGGAAAAATCAAGGTAAATTCTTGTAATTGAAATAATGATGTATGAATACCTGAAACCAAAGTTGTCAACAATGAAAGTAGACAGCATTTACTGTGTTTTATACATTGACTCAATACTTTAGAGGTAGTATATACATAGTTTGATATTCTTTGTTTACATACTGCACACGTAGCCGATGTGTAGCATATATTAGGTGCACACACGCAAAACAGGCCTACATGTATATGTTAGAGAACTGATGCTCAAATGGTACCAGTTGTTGTTTGTTTATATAAACATGATTTACATGAGTACAGGCGGGTATCTAGGCAGTAAAATCCACAGGCACCTAAAGTATGGATATTACATGTACTTACCCCCCCCCCCTCCCCCTCTTTCTTTTGATTTTTTTTTTCTTGCTATAATTTCTCTGAAATAAGTAAATTCCCTGTCTATCTCATCCTTCTTTCGATTCAAGTAATCGTTTCACGCTTTTTGTAAGAAGCTTCTACCGGTATGATTTAATTTATTTATTGATCCACCAAGCATGTTGGCATACAATCATGTTACACAATATGAGATATGTATAATGATGACAAACTAAAAACTAACAGTTCATATGCATATTTGTAAAGACGTTTATATATATTTGGCATGTACATATGACGTGAAACTGTTTATATAATTTAGTATTGCATGTATAACATTAGCAACCAATAATTTATTACAAAATTTGTGCTCATTTTTTTTTATTCCCGGACAAGGCCAATCTCTAAAGCTTACAAAAAGTGTGAAACGATTACAGTACTTTAAAAATCTAAAAAGAAATGAGTTAGACCGGGAATCAACACATTTCAGATTTATCGCTGCAAAAAATATTTTCAAAAATGGGGGGGGGGGGGGGGGGCGCTAGTATCAGTGTATCAGGTATCTGTGGTAATATCTTGTACAAATGCACGTGTAACTACATTAATTTTGATGCTCTAGATTTACAGTCACATTTAATTTTATCAAGTGACATACTAGAAAAAAAATAAACTTGGGATATTTTCGCTTACATTACAGTTTGAATAAATGGAAGAAAAATAAAAGACCCTGAATGCATACTGATTGCCCACATTTTTTATGTGTATTTGAGACCCTTCTTTAATACATTGAATGTTTGCGGCATATGTATTTATAAAATGAGATAATGCTATTTACAGATGTGCATGATACCAACAAGAATGTGAACTTTTCAAAGAGCATGATATTTCCAATTTTCCACATCTCTAGACCAGTGACCACAAATGTACATACAAGGTAATTTTTACAAACTTTAAATAATCCAATCAGGCACTGGATATACATAAATATAGGCATTACACTGTATTTACATCTAGTCAATATTAATTTCTTTAAAATGATAAATAAGAGAAAATTCATATGAAACATGTTTTGATATTGCTGTATGGTATGAAATTTGAATGTTTTTATGTTATAATGCACATGTAAACTTGAACACTTAGACCTACAGTATTGTGTTTTAAATATTTTTGACTGGCAACTTTCATCTTTTTTCCATTTAGTACCCACAGATGACAGCCGTATTGACTCCAGTAGATAATATTCATCTCCATCAGCTGGTCACTACGCTGTACATAGTGGTCAAACCAGCTAGGATATCCACTGATTGCATTCAGTGATGTGAATTGTCATCTACATTTGTGCTTATGAACTTTAGTAAACTGTCAAGTTTTAATATGAAGAAAATGACTGCTGAAAAAGCATCTAATCTTGTGTTCTATGAATGTTTTCAATTAAACACAAGACAAAATGTGAAATAGTTTTATTGAAACTTAATTGAAATTCACTTTGAATTACTTTGCATTGACTGAGTACTTCAAATTTTAATCTTTCTACATTTTCATGGTCAAGTGATAAAAAGCATTTGAGAGTGAAGGGGGGGGGGGGGTGTCATATGAAGTAAAAAGATTGACACTCATTTGGTGAACTAGATATTTTACACACTGCAGCCACTTATCTTTATTTTCAATAATGAATTAAGAATATTTCTTAAAACTGGGAAAACAACCCCCTCCCCAAGTAGTGGAGGAGTATGTGTCACTTCTGGTTTTCCAGTAGCTTGTATGATGGCTGTATTCTAGATACAGTGGAACCCCGTTATTACGTTCCCCCCTTTAATACGTTAGTCCGCATATTACGTTGGAATTTCAAAGCACAAAACCATTTCTTAACAAACCTATATAAAATAGACCTCGTTATTACGTTGCCCTAAGATGCCGGGACTCGGTATTACGTTGTAAAAATTCCGACAAAAACGTAATAAACTCCTAATTATTCAATAATGATTCTCAAAATAATAAGCCATTCACACCTTGACTGTCTGAGGCAGTCACCACGTAAATTTCCTGGTCTGTTTGGGGATTAGAGACGCTTTACTGATCACGCTTCGATAGATCTAGCGACATCAATACAGGTGAATACCTCGTATCGAAGCCAGTGATAAACAATTAAATAATGTTTATTTAGACATTGTACTCTATGAAATTTACTTCATTTTTCATATTTTGATAATCGAAGAAATAATTTCTCAACCACCTGAGTGTTCAGTATAGTGTGATTACCTTCGCTATTAAAACTCTATTTACGGACAGCTTTGGTACCGAACATGAAAGACAAGATTTATCGTAGCATTGTTAAAACCGCTTGGGTAACTGCTTGGACATAGGTGACGAAAGGTGGTTAATTAAAAAATTGTCCGTTGTTTGGACATGTTCATAAATCTCGTCCATACATACACCAATCAAACTGTCCTGTGTTATCGGCCGATTCGCACACGGCATTTACCTCAGTGAATATTCTAAAATCCCTTGATGCGCACGTGATTTTAGTGCCATCATTTAGCGTTATAAATGAAATCTTCGTGCATCATTATATTTTTTTTTTTATGTGGATTGCGCTTAAATTGTTCTCCGTGTTTATCGTTGGTGAGAAAAGTGTGTAAGTGTTGGGTATCGAGTGCGTTTTGTGTCTATAGTTTTGTTGTTTTGGGGTGGGATTTTTTTTTATTGTGTTGTGTATTGTGTAATTAGAGAACTTAATAAAACGATGTTTTGTTATTTTTTTAATACGAATGTTGAATACGAACCGGAACGAGTTATTGATAGAAATTTACATGAACGCATTGTTTTAAAGTTGAACAAAATGGCGGTCCAAACGAATGCAGAAAAAACAACGTTTATCAAAACATCCTTGTGTATCCTACACCAGAAATAAAGAAAAGGGATAAGAACATGAAGAATTACGGACATTAAAGATAAAATGTAAATAAAACAAAGTATAATAGTCTTTTAAACAAAGAAACAGTAAAGATATATTCACACACCCCTTCACGGAGTACCAACGGACGATATACAATTTCCAAATGATATTTTTAACGGATTTCACTGGGAACGTTTATTACGTTGCCCCCGGTATTACGTTATTTTATCGTGACAAAATGGAAAACGTAATAACGGGGTTCCACTGTACATATTTTGTTGAAAGCAATTTTAATTTTCAAGTTGTCACCTTAAACTATTTCTAAAAGAAATCCAACTCGAGTCATTAAGTATTCCCACGGATTTTTTTTATATACACAGTGATATAATACAAATATTCATTGCAGAACAAGATACATATACCCCCCCCCACCTCATTGTGTATGTTTCAATGCAAGAGCAGATGCTACATGGGTCCAGACTCCTACCCAAACCCACTCAATTTGAAAAGTAATAACTCCATGACATTTTAATCGTTTTTAAAACTATCAAATTAAGTTATCCCCTTCCCTAAACTGTGTTTCATTGCAAGAGCAGCATGAGTCCAGATATAGACAACCACCCTTCAACAGTGTTTCATGAAAACATACATGTAGTGTATCATATTTTTGTATATATTCTACATCTATTTAGTAGATACTGCATGTTTGTAACCTTGTTTAGACCCCCCCCCCCCCAATGCAGGGATTGACACCCGAGACTATATTCCTGGATCAGCGCATGATTTTCACCGCGAATCGTCAGTTACAAATTACGCACTGAGTTCGATCTGTTATTAAGCTCAGAAATATAAGAACTTGCTGTAGTAATGGCCATCACGTATGATGTGTTCGAGGTAATGCAGATAATTCAACACCACACCGATCTCTGTGAAATTAAATGCATACTTCTTTGCATCAGATTAAATTTTCAAAAAAATATATAGATACTGGTGTGTTGTTGTATTCATACCGAAGCGAAGAAATATTTTTTGAATATATGTAATACATATATTACACACTTGTTTGTTTAACACATTCACATTGAAGGAATTATTTCGTTTTAGTCCTGTAGATATTTGACATGTCTACCTATCCTGTAAATATCATTAAATTTCCTTGATTGGCATGAATGTTATAAACGGTTTTGTATTATCCAATCAAATTGAAGCACACGTGCATGCGCGTGCAGAATTGAAATTTTGACGATGCCAAACAGTTAAGAGTCCCATGTTATACCTACGATATAAATAGGAAACGATTTCATTGAAAAATAAAAAAGTTAGACTGATTCCAAAGTTTGTAAACAAAAAAGCCAATGCACGTGCATGCACATGTATGCATTTTCAGACAAAATGACATTCGTTCCGCACATCTACATATGCTATACTATCATCCTAAAAAGGTTTCAGATTGATCCCTTGAGTAGTTTCTGAGAACACTCGTGGACAAAAAAGTCCCAAGAAGAAAGAAAGAAAAATAATAATAATAATAATAAGAAACAGAGTAAAACCAATATGTTCCCAAACTTCGTTTGGGGAACATAATAAGAAGAAACAGAGTAAAACCAATATGTTCCCAAACTTTGTTTGGGGAACATAATAAGAAACAGAGTAAAACCAATATGTTCCCAAACTTTGTTTGGGGAACATAATAATAAGAAACAGAGTAAAACCAATATGTTCCCAAACTTCGTTTGGGGAACATAATAATAATAATAACTAGTTCTAATTGTAACGGGGACCGTTACATATGTTCCCCAAACCTCCCCCAAATAAAATGTGATGTCCTTGTGAATCTATAGCAAAAAATCATTTTATTTTAGCCTTTAATTACATGTAGTACGTTTAATATGGTCATTTCAGTACCAAGAAATGAAAGAAAGCGTTGCACGTGCATACACGCGCATGCGTGTATGATTACGAATTTTTGTTGATGTCGTTCAACAGGTATTTGTATCATATACCCACAGTATGAATTTCATAAAGTTTCCTCCAAATATAAGGAAGTTATAGCGATTTTAAAATCGTCCAATCAGAATTCAGCACACGTGCATGCACGTGCTGAGCAGTAATTCTAACCACAACAATTTGTAAGGAGTACCAAGAGACATCTAAAACCCTAATATCAATAGAATATGATGAAAAACAAAAACGTTATCGTCCCTTAAAAATCGAACATTTGAAAAATGTCTCACGCGCATGCGCGTGTGCGTTGGCATTTTTTATTACACCAATATATAGATACACATATTGTCTACATATCCTGTGAATATCATCTCATTCGCTTCATAAATAAGATAGTTACAAACGTTTTAATTCACGCTTCCACTGTCGTCAGGGGAGGTGCGGTTATCATCTCCGCACAGCCAATCAAAATCGCGGAAGAATTGTCCGCCATTACCTCCGTCAAAACTTATGATGACGGAGGTTTTGAGGTACAGATGTTTTAGCCTGATTACTTCGAGTTCTCATAAAATTGGTGGAATTGTGTGCATCGGGGAAATGCAACAGTGATTCACGTTACCCAGAAAGGATACAAGAAGTAATGTTTATCCCATTTCCAAACCCAAAATCACATAAAGATTAATGTTTACGTTGAATAAAGGCGTGCGGTAGGCCCCACAGTAAGAGCAGAATGGACCGGCACACAAAGTAAGTTAGTCTTAGCAAACAATTATGTATTTGTTAATAGTAATAGTTAAATCAGGGACTGATAATAATACATGCCCATGTCATGTGTATACATATACTAAGAGCTACAGGTGCTTGGGTTCAGGACCCCCCCCCCCCCCCCTCCCCCCCATTCTCCCGAATAACCTGCACGACTTGATTTAAATTATTTCTTGTTGAAAATCCTACTAATGCATGTCAACAATGTCATGCATACCCCAAAATAGCTCTTTTTAAGAATCCCCCCATTGGATATAACAATTCGTGTAGCTAGGTTATTTAAGGGAGGGGGGGGGTCATGAACCCAAGCACCTGTGCTAAGAGCTACACAATACTTTTTTTTTTTTACTATAATATCTATTAAAAAGAATCCCCTATCTAAACTATTTTCATATCTAGGGTCAATTCATTAAAAAAAAAGTATGCATGTAAATATCTCAATGTAGATATCTAGATCTACAATATCCATTCGAGTATAACTGAAGTTGAACATTTAATGGAGATCACAGATGGTATTTGAGCTGCAATGTAAATTCTTGATAATACTTAACTGTTTTTCATAAGTAAATCATAAATAATAGTAAAATAAAAGATGCAAAAGCAAGCAAGCAGATGAAACATTTTATTGAACCGGTCAACGCAGCATATATGATATAGTTATTCAGTTTCAACCGAACAACAAACATCGTCAATTCCGTAACAAAACAATTATTCAAAACTCGGAAAACGTTTCGTAATATTAACCCAGCTGTGCATGAACAGTAAGCATCGATGGCAGCCGAATCCTGCAATTCGATGGTTAGACGATGTAGTGTTTCTTTACTTCAAATGCAGCGAAAGCATCTAGCGCTAACAAATAAGTTATAATTACTGTTTCTTCCGCGTTTTTACCCACTGAAATTATGTGAACATAACCTTCTCTGAAGTATGTCGAACCCTTTGACGGACTTTTCTGTGAAAATTCACGAGTAAACGAGGTGATTGAAAAGGTATCCTGTATAAGATCGAAATCGCCCGCCATGTTGTTTACATAAGTTGACGGAGTCTGAAAACATGTGACGTTCGTTGTCATCGGTGGGCGGGGCGTGGAAGAGTGAATTGAGAGCCGGTTTTAAGGTAGCGACGGATAGCAACCACGTGATCAGTAAAAATTGTGTATTTTCACGTGAATTCATTTTCCGGAATTCCTTACTCCGTCATAGAATAGTCGAAAAACAAAAAGGGGTTCCGAAAGTGTTTTGTTGTTGTGACTGACTCGCCTACAGAAAATATGCACATACCACATAAGTATACGTCAATGTCTGTAATAATGGTAGATCAAATGTTTCATCTGTGTGAAACTTTTTGCTAATCGAAATGTTAAACCAACCACCAATCCATGTACATAGATGCGCTACGTAAACAAAGTTGTTGATTGATGCATCGTAATGTCCGAGTGCTGCATGCTGAGAGATTAAATACTGTTTATACAGTCATTGAGAGGCTAAACAAAGTTTCTTGCAAGAAGAGGAAGTTGGTGGATGCATTCAACTTGGACAACGAAATCATAGTTTCGTTTGGTGAGTGAAAAAAATGCCATAAATTTGTATTCAAAAGTTCAACTCACATTTCCTCTGCTATTTCACAACGCGATTTATAATAACATCTGTAAGTTTAAACACACGACATACAGTAGATGTATTATTTTGTATGTATATATGTATTCCATATGTGCATAAAATATAACTCCCACCGGTGCATGTGATTGTAAACGAACGGATGTCATGTAAATGTATACCACATTTGTAAACATGGGCTCTCACAACTCTTTTATTAAGAAAATAATAATAATATCGTTATGAAAATAACTGTTACGAAAATAACATACCTTGAACTACATGTATAAAAGTAATGAAAAACAAATATCTGTATAGACCTACTATCTAGGGGTATGAGGGAACCGGATAAAAAGTGGAAGGGGGGGGGGCATGTGTTGAATTATAATTCCCTAGACTATAGTATACATATACTATTACTTTGAAATTTCAGTGACCTAAGAAATATATCAAACCTGAAGTTTCGTGTTTCACACAAACATGTAGGTTGGCAAAACCTTTTTAAATAATGTAAATTAATCACAAGTCTGCATATGCCCTCTCATAGGCAAATGTGTGCACTGTATGTATAAGTAAGATATGTATACTACACGTATGCCCTTCTCTTGACCCACATTTTGTAAATGAAACAGATATGATAAGTCTATGGCAGTTTATGAAAACGTATATACATGTCATCTCATTGCAATTTATAATTTTGAAACATCAGTATTTAAATTTTAACTGAATATGTGTTGAGACACAGTTTTAAAATTCACATTGTCTGACTCAATCTAATTACTCAAAGGTATAATATAGACCTAACTGTGCAAATATCAGTTATGATGATCTTTTTTCTAGGCATCAGCCTGAAGACCGAGGGAGGTTAGATAGGACCATTGCAGGTTGAAGTGGATTTCGAGTCAACAAGTATAACAGCAAGAGAGGTACTATATTTTTTTTTGATAAACATTTGTAAAGACAATTCTGAGTATATCAGATATTCATCTTTTTTGCTGTATTTAAATATATTTATCTATATTTTGAACAGGTATTCCATTTACAGTGATGATGACATATCCCCTGGACCCCCACAACTCCACAAATTTAAAAATGTTTGATCAAGTTCCAAAGATTAAAGAACTACTGCAAAATTTGGGACTGGATGAAAAACATTAATTCACTTATATGAGCTCAGAGCAGTGGATGTTATACAACATACTTTAAACTAAATTGTGAATTTAATACATGTCATGTACTCGTATATTACAAGTACATGCCTTTTGAAAGACAATAATATTGCATAGATGTAAAGGAAATTTCAATGTTGATTATTCTTTCTTAGATATATTAGTAAAAAATGTGCACATGATAGAATATCAATTTTATAACTTCAATCAATGTGTTTGAATTTTCCTTGTAATTCAAAATTTAGTTGAAACATACATCATAGATACATTAATGTATATCAAATTTTTAGAAAAGTTTCATAATGGAACTAATTCACCCCCCCCCCCCCCCCTATACATACAGTGAACATAGACCTTCACTTGGGGAAAACTTCAGTTAGTTAATGCAATATACATGTACATGCATTCTCAGTTATCCAATAGCGAGTTTTTGGTTCCATGTGAAACTACAATGAGAAATCTTAAACTTATGAAAGACACACCTATCTGTGAGGGTAAGATGACTCAGATGGACTTAAATGTAGTGATCCATGGGCAGTCCATAGGTCTCTTTCCATTGATATTAATTATTTATTGAAATATGAAATGGTTATTTAAACATATTTGGTGTATTATACTGTATAGTGATATAAATTTCTATCAAAAAATATGCATAGGTAATAGATTTGGTCCAGTTATTACAAGAAATTGTATGAAAAATAACTAAATATTTAGGCAATCATTGTGAGTGCGAAAAGGTCAACTGCAATAGCACACACTATATACCATTCTTAAATGGCTCATAGAAACTTCTAGTATTGTGAGTTTGAATGCTCAATATGGTAATTTGGGAATGCTTAATCATTTAAGGTCAATAGTTTATCTCTGCTGACTGTACATGTATCTCTTAAAATTCATTTCTAGAAGGGAGGGGGTAGGGTTACAAAATCTGACATAGTTTCAGATTAAACCTCATTTGGTATATTTTTTTCTATTCAATATTTTAGATACTACTTGACTTATTGTAAAAATGAAATAAAATCAGAAATTTTATGAGCAGAATTTTGTTGTTGTCAGAAAATGTATGCCTGATAGTATTTGAGAAATGTCATATTTTGGGTAAATTTGGCCAATTGCCAAGTCGAATCATGCCAATGTTTTCCTTAGATGCATTTTGAATTTCTAATCCATGTTGATTTTTTATCTGTTTGTGTTTAATTTACATAACTATATAATTACCTTATTTTAAGAAATTGTTTAGATTTCATTTTATTCCAACATCGACCAGTTGCAAAGATTTTGGGTGAATTTATCTGATGGTTGGCTTTACGCCATGGCTATAAACAACTTTATATAATATGTTGATTTATAGGCGTTGAAAGAAATTTCCAAATAAAGGGTGTTGAAATCAAATGGAACAAGGACATTTAAAGTATGTGCGGTTCAAGTGTCTCTCATCAATATGAATAGAATGAAAAATAAAGTAATTTGTCCCAAAATGAAGTCCCCCCCCCCTTTCTTCTCTCCAACCCCATCCCCATTTGTGCATGCAGCTAGATCCAGTGTTTTCATACCAGACCAAATTCATGTTAAATTATCAATGTTTGTCCTGTTAAGAAGATATACTTTTTAAGTAAATGGAAACTCCAATCTAGTTCACTGAATTTATGAAAAGGCAAGAGCAGATCCGGATTTCTCTCTCTCTCTCTCAGAGTGTTGCCAAATCGGTGTAACTTAAATTAAAAAAAATAAAGGGGTTTCGGTCAAGGGCTACCGCTATTTTTAGAGCGACCCTGAACACTAGCGACAGCGATCACCGCTACACCGGCACCAGAACATGTACAGACTGTTCAATCGAGTGGGGAAGATCCCCATGGCTTTTTGTAAATTTCATATAAAGTTGCAGAAATGACATTTTTTTTTATCTTTGTTTATTTTTTTACTTATTCAATTGAAAGAAATCAGATACTATTTATATGTATTTCTAAAAATAAAATAGAAAAAAAAAAAAAAAATCCATTACGAGATTCGAACTGGGTACATGTTATCATGAGTTTCATAGACATCTCTAACGATTACGTAACAGTGTTTTAATCTTCACACTCTTGTTATTTCACACTCTCAAATAAACAAATGTAAATTAGTATTGTTAAAAATTCAGAAGTTTTTGAATTTGTCAGCACTTGGAGATTATTTTTCTCGTGCCGTAGACCGACTGAAGAAGAAAAAAAAGGGGTCAGATTATTTTCTTAGTGCTGTGTTTGAAGTTATGTATTAGTAAGTATAAAATGAGGATATCATTGTTTATAGACATCAGTCAGTGCTACATATACATGTATTACCATTGTCTGTCTGTCTGTTTACCAGTATTTACAGGTATCTGAATTTTTAATCAGCTGTTAATCAGTAAATGGATACAAATAGAAAAATGGGAGGGGGGATGCATATAGATAGATAGATAGTGTATTTATCATCTATTTATAGAGATAGAGTTTTTCCCTTTTATTTATTTATATATATTTATTGATTAAAATACCTGTGCAGTATAATGAGTATTGCCCATGTCTGTTGTAGGGGTAGTGGTAAAATAGTATGATATACATGTATGTATGATATTTTAATAATATTAACAATGAACCTACATTGTAATATTTTTGCCATAGTGTGTATATGAATTCTAGGTATCAGGACAACTCGCCCCCAAGACAACTCGCCCTCAAGACAACTCACCCCCTCATCGGGACAACTCGCCCCTAAGACAACCCGCCCTCAAGACAACTCGCCCCCTCTTCGGGACAACTCGCCCCCTCTCTTGAGATAATTCGCTCCTACATATCATACATGTTTACAATTATTATTTTTGGTCTAAATCCAAGAGGTGTATTACCAAAAATTAATGAATTTCTTATAGATAGTATATACATCACAGACAATAAGACGTGTTCACATTAACACCGAACTTCGTGTCTTTTTATGCAAGACGAAAGATTTTAGTGGAAATCCAGTGTTTGGGTTCTGTAAATTCATCATCACTTTTATGTACATGTAAAATATATAATTTCAGCGGAAACAAGTTAGCGTTTGGTATAGGGAGAGTATTAGCTTGGTCTACAGCTGACGTAGTATAATTATCAATAATCTGCGTCTGTTGTTAAATCTAATTGTTTGATTTCCCCCAAGCTGTTATAAATTTACTTCAAACGTTATGAGTTACTCATCATCAGAGTTCTTTACACTTTGAAATCGCCGCGTAAAAAGAATCACACCGCGTAAAAAGAATCAGTAAAGCAAAGCCGTTATAAAATATCTAAAATGGGAATTTTATTTTTCAACGGGTATTAGTTGAGAAATGCATTAAAAGATAATTACATGTATCAGAATATTCATGCTTCACCTTTACACTTATGTATACTATATCAATAAAAGAAACACCCACACCCTCAAAATTTTCTCAGTATTGGAGACATTTAATCAATTACCTGAAGATCAGTAAATATAATTTTCCTTGCCAATTGATTTATGAAAAATATAACTTTTTCTGAAATGCAATAATTAAATATATGTATAATTCTATTAGAATTTACCATTCGTGTTAAAGTATGAAAGAAAAAGACGTATCTTTATAATTGTAATTGTAATTAAAAGATTTATATAGCGCCCTATCAACATTAGTTCTCTAAAGCGCTTTACAAATGTGAAAGAAAAGATAATATAAAATCGATGTACACATACATGTGAATAAAATATTCATAGTGTCAGAATTAAAATGCATAAATATTATTATTAATATATAGCGATATATGATTACCCTAATAACATATGAAACAATTTAAAACAACCCTTAGGAATAATTAAATACATAACAAGGACATAGGCATAATAACAAACAGCAGGGTTTTTATTTTTTTTTTGGGGGGGGGGGGTTGTTTGTTTTTTGTTAACAGCACTGTAAGAGCTGTATGTAAGAGCACTAAGTATATAAAAATAATCACAAATTAAAAGCTAATTTAAAGAGACGCGTTTTGAGGTCCACTTTAAAATTAGACAATGAAGTACATTGTCTGAGTTTAAAAGGCAGAGAATTCCAGAGACTCGATGCAGCTTTGTCCAAACGTCGATCCCCATATGTTTTCGTATGTGTCCGAGGTACCTGGAGAAGATGCAGATATTCGGATCTTAGTGATCGTGTGGGATTGTAAACTGTAAAGATATCCTTTATGTAAACTGGAGATAGGTTGTTGGGAGATTTGAAAGTATGAAGAAGTATCTTATATTGAATTCTGTATTCAACTGGGAACCAGTGAAGATCTATTAGAACAGGAGTAATATGGTTGGATTTTTTTTAGCGTGTTATTAATCTTGCAGCTGTGTTTTGTGCCCTCTGAAGTTTGCTGGTGTGTTTAGAATGAACACCATAAAGCAATGCATTTCCGTAATCTAATCTGGATGTAACTAGCGAGTTTACTAGAGTTTTACATGCTTCATCATTGATAAATGTTAAAAGTGTAAATAACACACACAAAATAAAAATAAAATGTGATAATATATTTATATATAATATTGGGGGCAGGGTTTGACACTAAGGCACACCCGACCGACCGAGACTACTAAATGATAGGTCTGGTCGGGTAAAATGTTTATTTACTAGTCCGACTGGTCGTGTTAAAAATATGAACAAATTTAAGAAACTTTACTTTAAATCATAAGATATTTTATTCATAAAAAAAATAACTGTAAAGAGTTTGCGAGCAATTTTGAACCGCATGATGACATAATCTCTATCTTTAGTTCTAATTAGTCGCGGTCGTAAGTGATGTTCTACGACATCTACACATTGTTAATGTGTGTAAAGTTATGTTTTGGTTAAATAGAATTATTGAATTCACTTTCATTAAAAAAAACACCAAAACAGTTCATTTGAATTGAATATAAGAAAGTGTTTATTAAACATATGTGCGGGAATGTCTATATAATCAAATATGAAATCTCGTCCTCAATGAAAGCAAAAGATGTCTTAAGAAAGAAAAAAAAGGAAAATGTTGGGAAGAAACAAAGCAGCTAGGGCTTATGAAATAGAAATTTTAAAAAAAATATTGAGGTCAATTTATTCTAAATGGATTAAAGAATTTCCGTGCCGGTAAAAATTTAATGAAACTGAAAATAGGGTTGCATGAAAGTAAAAGCATCAAATTGAATGACGAGATTAAAGATTTTTTTGAGACAATTAAATGCATTTTAGTTCAAACTTAACGTTTTTGATTTAAATTAAGTACGTATTTAGATATGGAGAATCTTATAAGATTTTTTTCTGGAACGTTGGTCAGGGCTAGTGGATGTAAGGTCAGGTCTAGCAAAAATCATTTTAAGTAGCCCGATTGGTCTAGTGCCCCAAAAAGTTAACGTCAAACCCTGGGGGGCGAGTGTCTCAAGAGAAGGGGGCGACTTGTCCTGAGAGAGGGCGAGTTGTCCTAAGAGGGGGCGAGTTGTCTTGGGGGCGAGTTATCCAGCATTCGAATTCTATTGGTATCAATTATATAGTAGGCCTAGTAAGAATACTATTCTACTTCTATTCATTAGAAATAGAGCAACACATACAAGAATATTTAAGCTTACATTTATGTATAGTATTCTGGTACCACTAAATATATTAAGTTGAGTGTTCATAATATGTTAAAAATTCAGATCATGATGTTTATTTACATGTCAGAGGGCATAAACATGCACCATACTTTTCATGAAGCACCAACACTCTTCATGAAGTATGCTGGTGTAAAGCGCAGCAGTTCAGGGTACCTGTAAAGTGCGAAACGAAATCGAAACGAAACGAAATCCACCGAAACGAAACGAAATATGTCGAAAGGAAACGAAACCCAACGAAACGAAACCTACCTAAGCGAAATGAAACAAATTGTATAACCGAACTCTTTTAATTATAATAATTAAAAATGGCATCTTAGGCCCCTGTGAAAGTTACCACATATCAATAAAATTCGCCTCACCTTTGATGCTTAACTGATACAAAGTTTTAAAAGTTGGAAGGGTGGGGTGGGGGGTGAGTAAGCACAAAGTACATAAATAACTTGTGCAATTAGTTTCGGATCCATAAATTTCAGAACGGAGGGTTACAGTCTCACAGGTCAGAGGTTTGGGGAAACACACTAAACGAGGAGTGGGGTCACCGGCGTTGGATCCGCCTTTGGGCATAAATACATGTTTCAGTATTTTTTGCTCTAAAGATAAATCTATGTATACATGTGGATATTGTGTATTTGTATGTAGTATATCAAACGGTGGATTCTGAGTATGTCCTCCCGTTCTCTTTGTAATTTCTGCTTCCCATGTTCATAAGCCTTTTGATTTTACAAAATGCTGACCTCCTCCTGATATTATTGCATTAAAAAAATTCCGTTTTCCGTCCCGTTTTCAATTCCCCGTCTTAGCAACACCCCAAATGTATAGAGTTATCTTTAAACCCACTACATATCAATAATAATTTTTAATAATGCATGTATATATATATCTTACTGAATTGCATTCATATAATATGGTATACTATTCAATTTTTTTTCCATTATTGAAAGTACTCGCACCTCAGCAGTTAGAGATAAAATAAGAGGTTAAGAGCTCTTTCTGCTTTCAACTTTCTCGGACACTATTTTCTTCAAACAATGTATCTATGCCCAAAAGCGGATCCAACGCCGGCGACCCCACCCCTTGTTTCGTGTGTTTCCCCAGACCTCTGAGACTGTAACCCTTTGTTCTGAAATTTATGGATCCGAAACTAATTGCACATGGTATTTAATCAACTTCGGATATGTACTTTGTGCTGACTCACCCCCTTCCAACTTTTAAAACTTTGTATCAGTCAAGCCGAAGGCCTACATCAAAGGGGAGGCGAATTTTATTGATATGTGGTAACTTTCACAGGGGCCTAAGATACCATTTTTAATTATTATAATTAAAAGAGATCGGTTATACAATCTGTTTCGTTTCGGTAGATTTCGTTTCGTTTCGGCGGATTTCGTTTCGTTTCGATTTCGTTTCGCACTTTACAGGTACCCAGCAGTTCATGCCCTTAACGTAGTTCCACACTCGTGTGACGTCATAGGATTTTGCAAAGTCAATAATTTAATGATAGGAACATAAATTTTGTTGGAAACTTTTTCGATAGTTATTGTAAAAAATCTTGTTAGCCATAAAATATTTCAAAATTCTTGGTTATATTTGAATAGTCAATGATATGTTTCAAAATATTGAATCCAAGGACAATAACTCTGTTTTCATTCAATTATTTATCAAGTCCATAATGCGATATATTTCCTTCATTTTTGACAAACATTTTACCAAGGTGATAAGGAATCATTATCTGTGTCTTTTCATGAAATTACATACAATTTTAATCCCGAGTGATTTAAATAGCTCAGCTGTATGGTGCCAGACTTCAGTTTTTGATGGGGGTATACATAATCTGGAAGCTATAGATTTGAAATTATTAAGGAAAGGTATGGATTTTTTCCCATGAATAACTATAACAGATGTAACTCTACTAATATAAACAGAAAAAATGATATGTAAACCATGTTATAAGGAAAATGCGTCCACATTTGTTTGTTTTTTAACATTTTGGGGAATAACGCTAATTCAATAATTTTCCACATATTATTCTAAAACTTGATGAACATATTGAAAATGACATGTGTTTTAGTTATTGACATGTTTCCCGATAAATAAATGCAATTCAAAAAATATTTTGTTGTTTTTATATTAAAATAACAACAAATAACTGTTTCCAATGAATTTCATAAAAATCTACATCGGGGTATGACTTTAGTGGTATATGTAATGAAAATTAATATGGAAACCCTTAACTGTTTTGCCTTTTTTCATTACTCTGAATGTTAATTTATTGATTCCAAACAAAAAAATGCTACCTAAACCCCAAAAATCCAGGACTAAGGACCTACCTTAAATACTTTTAAAAATTAAACTTATTTCTTAAATATGCATACATGTATTTGTACTTTAATAATCCATGTTTAGGAAATATTTTCATGTTATATATGTTAATCATATGTGTCACCATGCAATTTTAGATTGAAAAATAAAATAAATACATGTGTATATGCAAGCTAATGTTTCATTAGATTCTTTGCATTTGATTTTAATGTCAAGTTTCTTTTTCATAGTTGACGCAACAGATTATGAGATACAGATGAAACATGCAGGGAACCATGTAAATGATTCTGAAAGTGGCTACCCAGGTGCTGTTTAAGGAAGCTTGTAATAGGAGTGGAAAACCACCCAAAAACTATGTGTCTCAAAATGCCAGTAGAGACATAGAAAGAAGAGAGGAACTAGCTGGGATATCATTATGAAGAACCTAACCTCCTTGGAGTCAAGTATGTGACAAATTATTCATATAAATAATCAAATAATCATCCATGTCGCCATGAGATCGAAATTAACTTTTTAACCACAAGAAATTTTAGGTACTGTATTCTTTTCCTACTAGGCTCCAATTCGAAATTTAACCAGCATTTTTCAATCGATTGCTTTTTTTCAGGAATTTAATAAACTAAGCACCCCTTTTATCAAAATAAATGAGAAGAAAGTGCAATATCAAAAACAAGATTGGAATTTCTTTCCTTAAACATTTTTAAATCAGGCAATGTATCATTGGTGGGGGTCATAGGGAACATCTATGCAGCATGTACTCACTATCCAGAGGTCCTCCACCTACAATTTACAGCATTATGTGGCTTGAACCTTAAGACTTAGTGTGTATTTAATTCTCTCTCTCTCTATCTATCTATCTATCTATCTATCTATATATATATTTCTATTTACTCAATCCTGTGTGTAATCATGCTTAGCAACTATCCAGTATGTTTCTGTGTAACATATTCTCAGCCATGCCGATGTTTTTCGTTAGATGTCATTTTTCTCCCGACGAGTTAGGGGAAACCATCCCCTTACGAAACAGCCTGTAGAGAAATAAATGTTATGTGATTGAACTCCATCTGATCATCAATATTTATGTATATATATATATATATATATATATATATATATATATATATAATCCAAATAGAAAGAGTTGATATCACACAGTCAAAATAATTAAATAAAAAAGCAGGAAAATATGCAGTTCCAAAATATATTCAAATCGCTAGTGCTTTCTGGATTTTAACATCCATCCTCAGTTGAATACAAATATTGAATACAAAGTTGTTTATCTTATATTGTTGTATATGTATATCTAAAACATTTGGAGATTTCATCACAGTGGCTCATCACAAATTAACCCTCTCTCTTCTATATTTACACGAGGGGGGGGGGGGATCTGGTATCCCAATAATCACTCCTTCAAATTTCTATTATGTCTCCTTTATTTTACTGACATAAGATTTTACGACCCCTCTCAATCGATCAGAGAAAAACCATAGTTTGTAAAAATACTTAGAATATCTGTTCGCACCAACAATATATTTGAAGGAACAATGCATTTTCTATCGTTTTTAAGACCACAGGAACTTTTCATCAATCACTCAGAATGGAAGACAGACTTGCATTGGTCAGTTCAAGTTGCTCTTCAGTTAGGATGTGTGAGAGTAGTTTAAGCAAACATCCCCCCATTTAAGAAATTATGTCATTGTGCTTCTGCACAACTAATCATAATCTTACGTTCTAAGTTTTTGTAGTATGTACATGGAATATGTCAATATAATTCCATTTTACTCATTCATAAGAGATTTACCAGTTATCTAAATATTACGTATGCAACTAATCAGAATGAAATGCTTGACGTGTGCATGTGTAGGTATTCATATTGTAAATCAACAGCAAAAAATCATTTTAATTTAATTACCCTTTAATAAGAAAGTTGTGGTCATTTCAGTACCAAAAAATGAAAGAAAGCAATGCACGTTATGTGCATATGTCAATCTGTAATTCTGTTGATGTCATCCAACAGGTATTTGTATCATGTACATATATATGATTAGCATAATTAGTTTGAATTTCATGTTTGCATCATATATAAGAAAGCTGTGGAGATTTTGAAATTGTCTAATCAAAATTTAGCACAATTGTGCATGCACATGCTGGCTAGTAATTTTAACCATACCAATTTGTAAGTACCAAGACATACTAAAATCCTCAACTTCAGAAGAATTTAATGAAAAACATAAACATTATGGTCCTTGAAATATAGAAAAAATATAGAACCTTCAAAAGACAGGATATGCATATACTGAGTGTTGGCATTTTTGTATTACACCAATCTATAGATACACATACTATCTACTATGCTGTGATATCAACTCATTCACTTTATTCATAAGAAAGTTACAGACATTTTAGTATTAAATCCAATCAAAATGAAATGTTGCATGCATGTGCAGATTGGTCATTTTGAACATGCAGATCAGTTAATAAATATCTTAAAAATATCTTAAAAATAAAAATCTTAAAAATTACAAGTCTTAATTAATAAATGCCTACAATATGAATATTAAACAATCTCAAAGAACAACAAAAAATTTAGACTGATTCCCAAGTTAGTGTACCAAAATCCAATGCATGCACATTCAGACTAAAATACTATCTTTCTGCACATCCAAATGATATACATGTACGTACAATCATCTTAAAAAGATTGCATATAAAGGATCTCTTGTATAGTTATTGAGAACAGAGTATACCCTAAGTTCTGGGAACATAAATATAAGGAATCACTGTCTAGTTTGTCAGGGTATATGAGGTGATTAACAAATTAACATCAACTGAAAATATGAGAATTCATGCATAACAGCTTCACCGTTTATATAGTTTGCATGCATGTATCATGTTCATGCTTTTATGGGATCTTTGTGAATTATGTCAAGGATTTGGATGATTTGAATATATTATAAAAGTGGCAAGAATGAAAATAACATGTTGTGCCATATTTTTGTTTTCGACAGTTTATTTTATTTTTCAATGCGTTGTTTTACACCAGTTTTATAACGTATGCAATGCAGTGTACACCAGTTTTGGACAAATGAAATTGGCCTTTAGTTTGCTTCATCAATATACAGACTCTATTTCAATTGATTATATATTAATAGTGAGTCTCATGCCAGTATAAGGCAATATACATCTTTCTCACATAATCACTAGTGTCAGACCAACTCAACCCATGTGAGACAGCCATACAAGATTTTTCTGTCTTACACTGCTAAGACATATCTTTGCTTGTGATGTACATATGTATGTCGTATATTTTCTGATTTACATTACACGATAAAGAAAAATAGTTTGTATTGTTTTCTTCAAATTTCAATTTGATATATATTATGTATAGCTTTTTTATGGACAACCTTGGGTTTTGTACTTTACACTTATATTGTAAACCATTTTCAGGTATGCTGAGATCTTCATACTGTGTAATTAATTTTTGCATATATTCAAAGAAGGATTTCAATAATTTTGAATTTTCTCAAAGCTCTTGAATTAAAGTACTGAACTGATAAAATGTGAGAAAAATAACACTTTATTATTTGCTCATGTGGGATAGGGAAATTCCACCTCTGGAACAAGATTCGCTGCTTAAGACTCAGCAAAGCCTCGTCCTAGACTGCAAATCTTGTCCCCTCGGTGGAATTTCCCTATCTCCCATTCATACGAATGAAGGATTCCATTTATCACACACATGCAATGCACACGTGATATCATGCCAATATACAGATGCATTTATCACACATGTAGCAAGTTTCAATGTTAGAACACATCTGATACATGCAGTGAGTTTTATGTCAATATATATTTATCACACACATGCAGTGAGTTTCAGTGCCAGTACACATTTGCACACATGTAATGAGTTTCAGTGCCAGTATGCATTTATCACATGCGTGTAGTGAGTTTAAATGCCAGTACACATCACACACATGTAGTGAGTTTCAATGTCAGTACAGATCAATACACATGTAGTGAGTTTCAATGCCAGTACAGATTTACCACACACATGTAGTGAGTTTCAATGTCAATACAGATTTATCACACACATGTGAGTTTCAATGTCAATACATATTTATCACACACATATATTGAGTTTCAATGTCAATACAGATTTATCACACACATATATTGAGTTTCAATGTCAATACAGATTTATCACACACATATATTGAGTTTCAATGTTAATACAGATTTATCACACACATATATTGAGTTTCAATGTCAATACAGATTTATCACACACATATATTGAGTTTCAATGTTAATACAGATTTATCACACACATGTAGTGAGTTTCATTGTCAATACAGATTTATCACACACATGTAGTGAGTTTCATTGTCAATACAGATTTTTCACACACTTAAACTGTTAAGTGAGTTTCAATGTCAATACAAAGTGATCAATTCTTTTGAGAAGCCTGTAGTAACCAACCATGTTGATATCCAAGAACTTTTTAACATTGTTATCTCTTTCTAAAATATTCAAAGTTTATATTTGGATTTCAAAAATCTTTTGTCTCTCAATCAACACATTGAAATTTGGTTTAAAGCATGTTGAATTTAATTTCACAATCTTGATATGATTTAATTGTGATGATTTCAAAAATAACATTCCTACTCACCACCCTGCACCTCAGAAATTAAAATGTAACTTACGCAGGACACTTAAGGTAACGAATGAACTCGGTATGATAATGAGATCATAATGAGCTGATACGTCATGACAGTTGCTCCGCCTTGATCAATCCATATTTGGATACACATACACAAACTTTAATTTTAGGATCATATAAAAATATATCGGAATATTGCCTTTATTCTACGTTTAAAATAAGTCAAATTTCCCTGATTTGACAACACATTACAAGGCATTATGATGAGAAATACCCCGGTGAAGTTTGTCGTATGGTTGGAATCAGCGTCTAAAATGCGCTTACTAGGCACATGGCAAAGACGACGCGACGTTCAGAAGATGTCAGCTGTACAACTTTGAAATCGGAAAAATCAAGGTAAATTCTTGTAATTGAAATAATGATGTATGAATACCTGAAACCAAAGTTGTCAACAATGAAAGTAGACAGCATTTACTGTGTTTTATACATTGACTCAATACTTTAGAGGTAGTATATACATAGTTTGATATTCTTTGTTTACATACTGCACACGTAGCCGATGTGTAGCATATATTAGGTGCACACACGCAAAACAGGCCTACATGTATATGTTAGAGAACTGATGCTCAAATGGTACCAGTTGTTGTTTGTTTATATAAACATGATTTACATGAGTACAGGCGGGTATCTAGGCAGTAAAATCCACAGGCACCTAAAGTATGGATATTACATGTACTTACCCCCCCCCCCTCCCCCTCTTTCTTTTGATTTTTTTTTTCTTGCTATAATTTCTCTGAAATAAGTAAATTCCCTGTCTATCTCATCCTTCTTTCGATTCAAGTAATCGTTTCACGCTTTTTGTAAGAAGCTTCTACCGGTATGATTTAATTTATTTATTGATCCACCAAGCATGTTGGCATACAATCATGTTACACAATATGAGATATGTATAATGATGACAAACTAAAAACTAACAGTTCATATGCATATTTGTAAAGACGTTTATATATATTTGGCATGTACATATGACGTGAAACTGTTTATATAATTTAGTATTGCATGTATAACATTAGCAACCAATAATTTATTACAAAATTTGTGCTCATTTTTTTTTATTCCCGGACAAGGCCAATCTCTAAAGCTTACAAAAAGTGTGAAACGATTACAGTACTTTAAAAATCTAAAAAGAAATGAGTTAGACCGGGAATCAACACATTTCAGATTTATCGCTGCAAAAAATATTTTCAAAAATGGGGGGGGGGGGGGGGGGGCGCTAGTATCAGTGTATCAGGTATCTGTGGTAATATCTTGTACAAATGCACGTGTAACTACATTAATTTTGATGCTCTAGATTTACAGTCACATTTAATTTTATCAAGTGACATACTAGAAAAAAAATAAACTTGGGATATTTTCGCTTACATTACAGTTTGAATAAATGGAAGAAAAATAAAAGACCCTGAATGCATACTGATTGCCCACATTTTTTATGTGTATTTGAGACCCTTCTTTAATACATTGAATGTTTGCGGCATATGTATTTATAAAATGAGATAATGCTATTTACAGATGTGCATGATACCAACAAGAATGTGAACTTTTCAAAGAGCATGATATTTCCAATTTTCCACATCTCTAGACCAGTGACCACAAATGTACATACAAGGTAATTTTTACAAACTTTAAATAATCCAATCAGGCACTGGATATACATAAATATAGGCATTACACTGTATTTACATCTAGTCAATATTAATTTCTTTAAAATGATAAATAAGAGAAAATTCATATGAAACATGTTTTGATATTGCTGTATGGTATGAAATTTGAATGTTTTTATGTTATAATGCACATGTAAACTTGAACACTTAGACCTACAGTATTGTGTTTTAAATATTTTTGACTGGCAACTTTCATCTTTTTTCCATTTAGTACCCACAGATGACAGCCGTATTGACTCCAGTAGATAATATTCATCTCCATCAGCTGGTCACTACGCTGTACATAGTGGTCAAACCAGCTAGGATATCCACTGATTGCATTCAGTGATGTGAATTGTCATCTACATTTGTGCTTATGAACTTTAGTAAACTGTCAAGTTTTAATATGAAGAAAATGACTGCTGAAAAAGCATCTAATCTTGTGTTCTATGAATGTTTTCAATTAAACACAAGACAAAATGTGAAATAGTTTTATTGAAACTTAATTGAAATTCACTTTGAATTACTTTGCATTGACTGAGTACTTCAAATTTTAATCTTTCTACATTTTCATGGTCAAGTGATAAAAAGCATTTGAGAGTGAAGGGGGGGGGGGTGTCATATGAAGTAAAAAGATTGACACTCATTTGGTGAACTAGATATTTTACACACTGCAGCCACTTATCTTTATTTTCAATAATGAATTAAGAATATTTCTTAAAACTGGGAAAACAACCCCCTCCCCAAGTAGTGGAGGAGTATGTGTCACTTCTGGTTTTCCAGTAGCTTGTATGATGGCTGTATTCTAGATACAGTGGAACCCCGTTATTACGTTCCCCCCTTTAATACGTTAGTCCGCATATTACGTTGGAATTTCAAAGCACAAAACCATTTCTTAACAAACCTATATAAAATAGACCTCGTTATTACGTTGCCCTAAGATGCCGGGACTCGGTATTACGTTGTAAAAATTCCGACAAAAACGTAATAAACTCCTAATTATTCAATAATGATTCTCAAAATAATAAGCCATTCACACCTTGACTGTCTGAGGCAGTCACCACGTAAATTTCCTGGTCTGTTTGGGGATTAGAGACGCTTTACTGATCACGCTTCGATAGATCTAGCGACATCAATACAGGTGAATACCTCGTATCGAAGCCAGTGATAAACAATTAAATAATGTTTATTTAGACATTGTACTCTATGAAATTTACTTCATTTTTCATATTTTGATAATCGAAGAAATAATTTCTCAACCACCTGAGTGTTCAGTATAGTGTGATTACCTTCGCTATTAAAACTCTATTTACGGACAGCTTTGGTACCGAACATGAAAGACAAGATTTATCGTAGCATTGTTAAAACCGCTTGGGTAACTGCTTGGACATAGGTGACGAAAGGTGGTTAATTAAAAAATTGTCCGTTGTTTGGACATGTTCATAAATCTCGTCCATACATACACCAATCAAACTGTCCTGTGTTATCGGCCGATTCGCACACGGCATTTACCTCAGTGAATATTCTAAAATCCCTTGATGCGCACGTGATTTTAGTGCCATCATTTAGCGTTATAAATGAAATCTTCGTGCATCATTATATTTTTTTTTTTATGTGGATTGCGCTTAAATTGTTCTCCGTGTTTATCGTTGGTGAGAAAAGTGTGTAAGTGTTGGGTATCGAGTGCGTTTTGTGTCTATAGTTTTGTTGTTTTGGGGTGGGATTTTTTTTTATTGTGTTGTGTATTGTGTAATTAGAGAACTTAATAAAACGATGTTTTGTTATTTTTTTAATACGAATGTTGAATACGAACCGGAACGAGTTATTGATAGAAATTTACATGAACGCATTGTTTTAAAGTTGAACAAAATGGCGGTCCAAACGAATGCAGAAAAAACAACGTTTATCAAAACATCCTTATGTATCCTACACCAGAAATAAAGAAAAGGGATAAGAACATGAAGAATTACGGACATTAAAGATAAAATGTAAATAAAACAAAGTATAATAGTCTTTTAAACAAAGAAACAGTAAAGATATATTCACACACCCCTTCACGGAGTACCAACGGACGATATACAATTTCCAAATGATATTTTTAACGGATTTCACTGGGAACGTTTATTACGTTGCCCCCGGTATTACGTTATTTTATCGTGACAAAATGGAAAACGTAATAACGGGGTTCCACTGTACATATTTTGTTGAAAGCAATTTTAATTTTCAAGTTGTCACCTTAAACTATTTCTAAAAGAAATCCAACTCGAGTCATTAAGTATTCCCACGGATTTTTTTTATATACACAGTGATATAATACAAATATTCATTGCAGAACAAGATACATATACCCCCCCCCCCCCCACCTCATTGTGTATGTTTCAATGCAAGAGCAGATGCTACATGGGTCCAGACTCCTACCCAAACCCACTCAATTTGAAAAGTAATAACTCCATGACATTTTAATCGTTTTTAAAACTATCAAATTAAGTTATCCCCTTCCCTAAACTGTGTTTCATTGCAAGAGCAGCATGAGTCCAGATATAGACAACCACCCTTCAACAGTGTTTCATGAAAACATACATGTAGTGTATCATATTTTTGTATATATTCTACATCTATTTAGTAGATACTGCATGTTTGTAACCTTGTTTAGACCCCCCCCCCCCCCCAATGCAGGGATTGACACCCGAGACTATATTCCTGGATCAGCGCATGATTTTCACCGCGAATCGTCAGTTACAAATTACGCACTGAGTTCGATCTGTTATTAAGCTCAGAAATATAAGAACTTGCTGTAGTAATGGCCATCACGTATGATGTGTTCGAGGTAATGCAGATAATTCAACACCACACCGATCTCTGTGAAATTAAATGCATACTTCTTTGCATCAGATTAAATTTTCAAAAAAATATATAGATACTGGTGTGTTGTTGTATTCATACCGAAGCGAAGAAATATTTTTTGAATATATGTAATACATATATTACACACTTGTTTGTTTAACACATTCACATTGAAGGAATTATTTCGTTTTAGGTCTAGATCGAGGGTAAATAGTGCATGTATATTTATGTGTGTAGTCTGATTAAAACCAGCTCCCTTCTAATGGTCCCTGACGACGATAGGGGGAAAAGGGGGGGGGGTAATCAGACTCATTCATTCATGAGGTTTAAGATTGGAATTTAAATAATCTGATTGTAAACAGATCTTTTATCCGCTCCGTTATCATTATGTCGTTACAAACGTACAATGTTTGAATACAAACTAGAGTTTGAAATGTCTCTGAAATTAGTTGTTAAATATAACTGTCTTGGTTACTGGGAGTATAAGACCAACAGTCCGGTACAATAAATTTATTACCAGACTGTTAACAGGCACTGTCCCTTGGTACCCCCTGTAATCATGTCAACAATTCATACTTTCTTTACTGAACACTTCATACAATTAATTGTTTTCATTTATATAATCATTCTATTCTACCCTCTCTGCATTAGCATAAAACATTCAGAACAACTGGATCCTACATGTACATGTGTTTTATACTTGCATACTGTACTTACTAAACTATAATAATACTGATTTGATTACAATTTTATATGTATTCACACAACACACTTGGACCTATCCACTGTCTCAGAAACTGACGTGTTAGGCAGTCGGGTTATTTTATTGTATATATCATGTTGTTAATTTAAATCTTGTCTGCAATCAGTATTTCATATATAGTTATAATATGTGCAGTGCAGAAGTGTGAACTCTGATAGTATCAGTAATTCTGAATGATTGTTTTCTTATTTTCATTACTGTACATGCCCCCCCCCCCCTTCCCAAGGAACCTTGATTGGCAAATAAACAATATATATATAGAGAGAGAGAGTTAAAAGATTAAAACTAAAGTAAATGTTTCTTGGTTAAAATACATTGGTTGTCCTGCGTACATGTATCATGTATATATTTACAATACATAATAAATTGTAATTTTCCCGCCGTGTTACTTCCCTTTCCAGTATCTAATTTTGGATCAATATTCTACATCAGTGCTGCGTTTGAATATTAATTAGATAGCGTGTTTACATGCATATCGAAGATAAAACTGGACGGCGGTAAGAGGAAAATAAATGTATTGTGATACCATGAGATTATTTGAAAGCTTTGAACAAGGCTTTATCTAGAAATCACTGTCCAAATCTTGAAATATTCTTGAACAACACTGAACTCGAGAAAAAACACAAATAAACAAAGTGCAGGGGTAGGTTTTCATCTAGCGGGCCATTTTTAACTTATTTGCAAGCGGATGATCCAATTTGGACAGTGAATACTCGATTCTGTGAAACTTATTCTTTTCTATCATGTCATGTTTTTATTGATTTATGTACAGCTGGCTGTGCGCCGTGTCGATTTATGATCATCTATTTGCGTCTTGTATAATCTGGTCAAATGACGTCATATGACCCTTGACATCTTAAGTAAACATGCAAAGTGAAAGTACAGGAGGCGTATATATTTTGTGGTACTTGAAAAGTGTCTTTAGATTTTTAATATTAATAAATGACCTACACCCAAAACAATAGGATATAAAGCATCATTTTTCTGAATAATTCTTAAACATGACCTTAAGTCACACGCGTAGAAATAATGAATGCATTTAAAAAAAAAAAAAGATTTAAAAACATTCAATATTTAAAATGATTGGACCAGTATTTCCTAATGTGAAATAATGTTAACGTGTACTGTGTTGTGCGGCGTGAAGACAAAATGTTAGGTAATAAGATAAGGTTATATTTAACAAGGAAAAAGTTTTTGAACAGGTATTGACCATATATTACACAGATAAGTTAAATAGGCAACTTAATAATTTTCAAATGATTAGGTCACTAAAGATCATTTTGGAAAGATCAAGGTCACTCAACATGTACCTTATATAGAAAAGAACCTTTATTTCAAAAGTTATATATCATTGTGCAAGTCATTTGTTACATGAAGTAGTTCAACTTCATTGGTTAGATGCAGTTTGGGGAAGTAATTACTAATATTCTTGTTATTGGATTTCACTCAAATAGAGACATCAACACTTGCCTGAGTCCCCATATACACAGGGTGGCAGTAACTTGTTTATGTGTTTGGAAAACGCGATATGTATATTACATATTTAAAGTTCATTTACATTTTGTTAATAGTAACTTACAGCAGTACAAAAATTTTAAAGCTTTATCTCTTCAATGTTGTAGACTATATTCAGAGGGAATGCAGATACTGAGGCACCCTAGCTCATCTAGGAAGTCGGGAAGAAAAAGGTATTTGTATGTCATAATTTGTATTATATTTTGTTATTCCCAAGCAAATGAAGTTTAGGAGGGTATATTAGAATCGCCATGTCTGTCTGTTGGTCTGTCTGTCTGTCGATTTGTCTGTAGGCATAATTTTGGCTGTACTCATTTTAGGAGACTAGCTAATGGAATTTTCTTAAAATGTGTACACTCTCTCAAATCATAAAGACATATAAAAATCTGCACCTAGGGTTTTCATAATGATTGGACAAAGTTTACTTAATTTAGATCATTTTGTTGTTTCTTTGAAATTAGAAAAATTTTGAGCCTTGTTTGCTTTAACTTAAGGGTATGTCCTGACCTTAGCAGAGAGTCATTTGGACAAGATTACAGATATTTTTATGCCCCCTAGATCAAAGATCGGGGGGGGGGGGGGATATTGTTTTTGTCCTGTCTGTCATTCTGTCTGAAACTTTAACCTTGCTAATAACCTTTGAACAGTAAGAGCTAGAGCTTTGATATTTCACATGAGTATTCCTTATGACAAGACCTTTCCGTGGGTACTAAACCTTTTGACCTTGACATTTGACCTACTTTTTGAGAAAAAAATGACATTGGTCATAACTTCTAAATGGTAAATATTAGAGCTTTCATATTGTACATGAGCATTTCTTGTGACAAGATCTTTCTACTGGTACCAAGATATTTGTCCTTTTGACCTTGGCCATCTTCAGAATTGGCCATTATCGGGGGCATTTGTGTTTCACAAACACATCTTGTTTGTCCTTGCCATAAATTGCAAGATGAGATAAACAGGAGAATAATATACTAGGTGCAGAGGTTGCTTGTGTTCAAAGAATGTGCAACAACCAGCATCAGATGATAATCATTTGGACAAGCTAGGTCAAGGTTTCTGGGTGTGCAATGCAAAATTCTTCTCTATAATGTAATTTTATTATGAAATAACTTTAGAATATTATACAAGATTAATTAAAATATGATCAAAGAAATGTCATGATCCTGAACACAAGTCATTCAGACAAGTTTAGGGGCACAGTTTAGGAGTTTCAGATTATGAAGTCTTAGAAATGTTAATATTCTAAGTTAGAGGTGCATGGAGAAGTCATACTTGACACAGAGGCTGCTTATAGCCAAGAAGTATGTCATAAACCTTATGCCCAGGTTATTTGTAGAGGGTCATGGTCACATGACTCAAAAGTCAAATGTTCTTTAGGCTGCATCAATTAAATGCTGGGATTTTGGACAGTCATATTTTTCTGTTACTCTACTCAAAGTTTACTCATGACCAGACTTTTGGACCAATGTCATTTTGGGAAGGTCAGGCTCACTCAGGATATACACCTTATATATAAGGAAAGGTGCCTTATTTCATTAGTTTTTAAACAAGTATGGATCATAAATCATGCAGATAGGTAATAGGCAAATGGCTTTCAGACAAAGGTCACTCAAGGTCATTTTGTAAAGGTCAACATCACTCAACATATACCTTATATATGATAAAGAAACCTTCATTCCAACAATATATCAACATTTATTGAGCATTGTGTGAATCATTTGTTATTTGAAATAGTTCATTCAGGTGAGATGTATTTTGGGGAGCATACATCAGTTTTATCAATATTCTTATTTTATATTAAATATCTATTGGTAGTTTAATAAAGGTTTAGGATAGAACATTTAAAAAATATATTATTGATTTGAAATCATTTACTTTAAGTTATGGTAAATGATAGAGAAAATGAGTTGGACAATCTTTCAAGAAACTGTTGTACAACTGTTACAAGTGATATGTACTGTCCATTCTTTATTACAGCCAATGTTCAGTGCCACACTTGGACCACTGCAGAAAAGGCAGCTTTGTAAAGACAATTTGAGACTTTCATCAAACTAGGAAAAACTCTGGCTCAGGTTGACTGTCTAAAATCCATTTGGAAGGAGAAATCGCTGTCCAGTTTAACATGGTGTCGTGGAAAGTTTGCTGTTAAAAATATTACTTCCTGGCAGAGGTGTTACAAAGAGTTAATCCAATTTTTATGCCCCCTCCATTTGAAAGAGAGGGGACGTATATATTGTTTTACATGACTAATTCGGTCTGTAGAGCAAATCTTGTCTGCTCAATATCTAATGAATTCTTTTGCTTGACTGTTTCCAAACTTGGTACAATGATTGCCCCTAGATAGTGAATGAACCATATTAATTTACAGGTCACAGGGTCAAGGGTCAAACTGGACACAGTAAGATATTGTCTGTTCAATATCTTGAGAACGCTTTCCTGACAGACATCAAACTCGGTATACTGGTTTCTTTTAAGAAGTAGGTGGTTTCTTTTAAGAAGTAGATGGTTTCCTTTAAGAAGTATATGTCCCATAATGTCCCATATTCATTTTGAAGTCACAAGGACAAAGGTCAAACTGTACATAATAAAATATTGTCCACTGAATATTTAAAGAACCAACCCTTTACCTGACAGTTACTAAACTTGGTACAGCGGTTGCCCCTAGAGAGTAGATGACCCCTACTGATTTCCAGATCCCAAGGTTGAAGGTAAAATTGGACATAGTAAGATACCATCTGTTCAATATTTGAGAACCATTCGCTTGACAGACATCAAACTTGGTTCACTAATTTTCCTTAAGAATTAGATACCCCATGGATTTTAAGGTCAAGGGTCAAACTGGACATGACAAGATATTGTCTGCTCAATATATTGAGGACTCTTTGCTTGACAGATATCAAATCAGGTACACTGGTTCTACCTAAGGAGTAGATGACTCCATTTGATTTTGAAGTCACAAGGTCAATGGTCAAAATACTACGGACATAGGTATTGTCTACACAGTATCTTGAGTTTGCGTTTCTTGACAGACATCAAACTTGGTACACTGACACATCATAAGTGTAGATATCTAGTATTCATTTTAAGGTCAATGGTCAAACTACTCTGGACATCAGATTTTGTCCATTCAGTATCTTGAGAACCCTTGTTTGACAAACATCAAACTTGGTAGTCTGGTGCCGCCTAAAGAATAGATGGCTCCCATTGGTTTTAAACTCTCAAGGTCAAAGGTCAGGACTCAAATAAATGGTTATTTGAAAATATCTGCTCAGTACCTTTAGAGATAACATATAATGGTTGCCTCTGACTAATAGATACATGTACATTGTAACTTTTGCTACAGACATTCTAAATGATCATTTTCAATATTGTAATATGGAGGGCATATATGTTTCTTAAATCTTTCTTGTAAATGGTTTTGATACTAGTTTTATATACAAGATGTATTATCAGCATTTGTCATTCATTGTACACCATACATTGGTTCATTCAAAATTGATAAATATATAATCAACAGCAGTACACATGAAATAATTCTCCATCTATATCTTGAATTGAACAAAAAGTTTAATGGTATTCCAAGGCCTTATATTCATGTGCGATTGAAAGACTGAATGAATATACTAAGATAATATAACAGTATTTAACTAAAACTAATTGCAGTTTAACACTAATGTACTTATAATGTAATTGATAGTACCACGCTCTTACTTGTAACTTGTTTTCATTTATATTCAATAGATATTTCAAGTTTGATAGCTAACTCAAATTTCAAATATGAATGAACATCAAGTGTCTGCTGTTTTAAGACTAAAGAGTAGCTTTATTTACATCATATGAGGTTTTTTGAGCTAAATTGATCAGCTTTGTATGCTTATGAAATAAATATGTACACCTATATTTTGCAGTTGATTGTACTTTGCTTTAAAGAGGTCTTAAAATTGGTGTAGTTTTCATTAGGTTTGGACTTCGCAAGTGACAAATTGGATTAGGAGTATTTTTACTCAGTGTCTTCTCAAATACTAATGAAAAATCAAGACAATTAATAGAGTCTTATGAATTCAGTATCTCTTGATAGATTGCTGAAAGAGTAGTACGAAAGAAAAATCCTGAACTCTGAACGATCAGATTCATGATGGATGCTGGGACATACAGTATTTTTAAAAGTCCTTGGTACAAGTTCTTCCTGTGACTTGAGCAGTGTCTGTATTCAGATATTTAAAAAAAAAGATCTTCAAAGCACTGTAGTACACTGTCATATAACCAGGAATATTTCCTTTATGGTCACCTTTAAATGGCCTTTGGGGTCGTATTTCGACATAAAGGACATCCAGGATACAGACGCCTTTGAATGCAACATTGGTTATATTATAAGTGTGACTGATAAGGAGCGCCAAATTAACAAAAACTCAGATAAAAAGATCAGTTCAATTATTACCCGTAATAATCAATTGACGTGCGCATCAAATCAATCATTGTTCTCATCAATTGATTAGGTGTACACATCAATTATTGCGCCCATATATTAAATAATGCGTGCTGCCCATCAATTCAATGTATGAGAGCAATAATGGGTTTGCTGCGCGCATTTATTTAACTGATGACTGCAATACTTCAGCGCGGCATGTGATTTTGAGCTCCGTATAATTGATTTAATAATCTCTTTAATTCAATTGAAAATATCTTAATTATTTACAACGATTTTTGTACAAGAAATTAATGAGCACATCAACTCTTATATAGAGAGAAACACTTCAATTAATATAATGAATTCAAGACAGATCTAATTAGATAGTTGTTGTATCTAGAAGAAGTATTGCATGCATCAATTGAATAAATATCAATTCAATTGAAGAGAGCAATAATTAAATTATTACACACAGTAATTGAATTGAAGCGCGCAGTAATTGAATTAAAGCTTTTTTAAATTAAATTGTGGAGGGCATCAATTCAATTGTTGATATCAGTAATTCATTTGAAGAGAACAACAATTCAACTATAGCCTAATCAACTCATCAAAGTATTCAATGCTATAAAGAATTCAATCAATGCGCGCAATAATTCAGAATTGTAGATTTTAGTAATTATCTGAACATGTTTCATTGAATTGTTGCAAGCATCAAATGAATTGATGATATCTTCAAATAATTAAACTTATCTTGAATTTAGCTTCTTAGACTGAAAACCTTTTTCAAATCTTTTTAACATTAATTTCTGTTACAGAAGAGTATATTTTAGTTCAACTGACAAAACACTAGACAGCCTCTCTCTCTCTCTCTCTCTCTCTCTCTCTCTCTCTCTCTGATATTTATATAAATTCCCCAAAAAGTTGTTTTTTGAGAAGTGGTTGAAACACTTGAGTTCCCTTTTAATTCCTTCAATCAACCGCCAGACTAAATGTAGTGACTTTCATGTAATATATCAAGTTTATACACTCTGTAGTGAGTTTCCGGTGTGTGTTCACATGTGACATCGTGTCGTAGGTATCAGGTGAAAATTCAATTTTGTTAAAGACGGATTTTCTATATTTTAAGTATCAGAGCAATATAAACAATTTAATCAATGCGCGCTAGAAATTAGAATAGTAGATATTATTAATTATTTGAAGAGATCTTCAATTGAATTGTTGCGCGCATCAAATGAATTGATATTTTCAAATGCTTAAAGATGTCTTGAATTATTTGAGTTTACATTGATTTGGTGATTCATAAACTGAACACCTTGTTTATAGATCTGCTTAATATTAATTACCGGTATTATATAATGAGACTCCCCCCGGAAAATTGGCTATATATAGTAAGCCCCCCTCCCCCGGAGGAGTCTGGCAATATAGTTAGACCACCCACACCCACACCCACCCCACACTTATCAATAGTGAGCCTCCCTCCTTCGTGATTGGTCTGGATTTCCATCGGAAGACTGGCTATGGCATTTAGTGAGTCACCCCCTTTGAGGGGTGGCTATATCCCCTAACCCTAGTAGTGAAACTTCCCTACAATACACATACGTGGTTGGTTGCAATTTCATTAATATCTTTGATATATTGATTAAAGGGGTAAATTCTTTTGGCAGTCGTTCAACTACTGAATTGAATGCTCATTGCGCATATGAAGGATCATTTTTTAATAAGATGCATTTTGCTATATAGCCAAATTTATTTAGGGGTAATACTGATAGTTAGCCAGGTTTCCGGTGGATGTGGTAGGGTTGCTTTATAGTCAGAATTTCGGGGGGGGGGGGTAAATAGCTTGGGGGAAAAGCTATTCTTGTACTCTGTACAAGGACACAATGCATGAGCAGACGAATACATTTACTGTATATGTACATTTTCAATATCCACTCTTCGTCTTTTCATCAGACCTTATTTTTATTTGATATTATTGTGTAACACAGGACACATTATAAAATCCAACTTATACTGTGACATAGAAAATGTTAAAAACGGATA
>NC_079170.1:7739870-7744870 GCF_947568905.1 Ostrea edulis | reverse complement strand
GCCTGATTCTAACACTAATTAGGATGTGATCCAGTTCACGGGCCTGATTCTAACACTAATTAGGATATGATCCAGTTCACGGGCCTGATTCTAACACTAATTAGGATATGATCCATTTCACGGGCCTGATTCTAACACTAATTAGGATATGATCCAGTTCACGGGCCTAATTCTAACACTAATTAGGATATGATCCAGTTCACGGGCCTAATTTTAACACTGATTAAGATGTGATTCAGTTCATGGGCCTCTAAATAGGATATTATCCAGTTCACGGGCCTGACTCTAACACTAATTAGGATGTGATTGAGTTCACGGGCCTGATTCTAACACTAATTAGGATGTGATTCAGTTCACGGGCCTGATTCTAACACTAATTAGGATATGATCCAGTTCACGGACCTGATTCTAACACTGATTAAGATGTGATTCAGTTCACGGGCCTCTAATTAGGATATGATCCAGTTCACGGGCCTGACTATAACACTAATTAGGATGTGATTGAGTTCACGGGCCTGATTCTAACACTAATTAGGATATGATCCAGTTCACGGGCCTAATTTTAACACTAATTAGGATATGATCCAGTTCACGGGCCTAATTCTAACACTGATTAAGATGTGATTCACTTCACGGGCCTCTAATTAGGATATGATCCAGTTCACGGGCCTGACTCTAACACTAATTAGGATGTGATTGAGTTCACGGGCCTGATTCTAACACTAATTAGGATATGATCCAGTTCACGGGCCTAATTCTAACACTGATTAAGATGTGATTCAGTTCACGGGCCTCTAATTAGGATATGATCCAGTTCACGTGCCTGACTCTAACACTAATTAGGATATGATCATGTTCATGGACCTCATTCTACCACTAATTAAGATGTGATTCAGTTAACAGGTCTCTAATTAGGATATGATCCAGTTCACAGGCCTGACTCTAACACTAATTAGGATGTGATTGAGTTCACGGGCCTGATTCTAACACTAATTAGGATGTGATCCAGTTCACGGGCCTGATTCTAACACTAATTAGGATATGATCCAGTTCACGGGCCTGATTCTAACACTAATTAGGATATGATCCAACTCACGGACCTGATTCTAACACTAAATAAAATGTGATTGAGTTCCCGGGCCTAACTCTAACGCTAATTAAGATATGATCCAGTTAACGGGCCTGATTCTAACACTAATTAGGATATGATTCAGTTCATGGGCCTGATTCTAACACTAATAAAAAATGTGATTGAATTCACGGGCCTGACTCTAACACTAATTAGGATATGATCCAGTTCACGGGCCTAATTCTAACACTGATTAAGATGTGATTCAGTTCACGGGCCTCTAATTAGGATATGATCCAGTTCACGGGCCTGACTCTAACACTAATTAGGATGTGATCCAGTTCACGGGCCTTATTCTAACACTAATTAGGATATGATCATGTTCACGGACCTCATTCTACCACTAATTAAGATGTGATTCAGTTAACAGGTCTCTAATTATGATATGATTCAGTTCACAGGCCTGACTCTAACACTAATTAAGATGTGATTGAGTTCACGGGCCTGATTCTAACACTAATTAGGATGTGATTCAGTTCACGGGCCTGATTCTAACACTAATTAGGATGTGATTCAGTTCACGGGCCTGATTCTAACACTAATTAGGATATGATCCAGTTCACAGACCTGATTCTAACACTGATTAAGATGTGATTCAGTTCACGGGCCTCTAATTAGGATATGATCCAGTTCACGGGCCTGACTCTAACACTAATTAGGATATGATCATGTTCATGGACCTCATTCTACCACTAATTAAGATGTGATTCAGTTAACAGGTCTCTAATTAGGATATGATCCAGTTCACAGGCCTGACTCTAACACTAATTAAGATGTGATTGAGTTCACGGGCCTGACTCTAACACTAATTAGGATGTGATTCAGTTCACGGGCCTGATTCTAACACTAATTAGGATATGATCCAGTTCACGGGCCTAATTCTAACACTGATTAAGATGTGATTCAGTTCACGGGCCTCTAATTAGGATATGATCCAGTTCACGGGCCTGACTTTAACACTAATTAGGATGTGATTGAGTTCACGGGCCTGATTCTAACACTAATTAGGATGTGATCCAGTTCACGGGCCTGATTCTAACACTAATTAGGATATGATCCAGTTCACGGGCCTGATTCTAACACTAATTAGGATATGATCCAGTTCACGGACCTGATTCTAACACTAAATAAAATGTGATTGAGTTCCCGGGCCTAACTCTAACGCTAATTAAGATATGATCCAGTTAACGGGCCTGATTCTAACACTAATTAGGATATGATTCAGTTCATGGGCCTGATTCTAACACTAATAAAAAATGTGATTGAATTCACGGGCCTGACTCTAATACTAATTAGGATATGATCCAGTTCACATGCATCTAATCCAATCCTTGTAAACCCAGTCCTTGTAGAGCATAGCTTAGTCCCTGTAGAGCATAACCTAGTCCCTGTAAAGTATAACCTAGTCCCTGTAGAGTATAACCCAGTCCCTGTAGAGCCTAACCTATTCCCTGTAGAGTATAACCTATTCCCTGTAGAGTATAACCTAGTCCCTGTAGAGCATAACCTAGTCCCTGTAGAGTATAAACTAGTCCCTGTAGAGGATAACCTAGTCCCTGTAAAGTATAACCCAGTCCTTGTAGAGCATAGCTTAGTCCCTGTAGAGTATAACCTAGTCCCTGTAGAGCATAACTTAGTCCCTGTAAAGTATAACCTAGTCCCTGTAGAGCCTAACCTATTCCCTGTAGAGTATAACCTAGTCCCTGTAGAGCATAACCTAGTCCCTGTAGAGTATAACCTAGTCCCTGTAGAGCATAACCTAGTCCCTGTAAAGTATAACCCAGTCCTTGTAGAGCATAGCTTAGTCCCTGTAGAGTATAACCTAGTCCCTGTAGAGCATAACCTATTCCCTGTAGAGTATAACCTAATCCCTGTAGAGCATAACCTAGTCCCTGTAGAGTATAACCCAGTCCCTGTAGAGCATAACCTAGTCCCTGTAGAGTATAACCCAGTCCCTGTAGAGCATAACCTAGTCCCTGTAGAGTATAACCCAGTCCCTGTAGAGCATAACCTAGTCCCTGTAGAGTATAACCTAGTCCCTGTAGAGCATAACCTAGTCCCTGTAGAGTATAACCTAGTCCCTGTAGAGTATAACCTATTCCCTGTAGAGTATAACCCAGTCCCTGTAGAACCTAACCTAGTTCCTGTAGAGCCTTACACTGTCTTAGCCTATAAAATGCAACTTTGTCTCTGTACAACAGTATCGTATTTCACTGATAATAAATTTTCCATACATGTTTATTATTAGTTTAATCATCAGGCACAATTGAATAGTCTCGTGGGGATTCGGGTTAGAATAGATCCTCAGTACCCCCTTGCTTGTCGTAAGAGGCGATTAAATGGGGCGGTCCTTCGGATGAGACCGGAAAAACAGAGGTCCTGTGTCACAGCAGGTGTGGGACAATAAAGATTCCTCCCTGCTCAATGGCTATAAGCGCCGAGCATAGGCCTAAATTTTACAGCCCTTCACCGCCAGTGGTGACGTCTCAATGTGAGTGAAATATTCTCGAGAGGGACGTTTAACAATATTCAATCAATCAATGCACAATTGAATAAATACCCAGTCTCTCTGTGTTATAGACTTTTCCAGTCATCTTGAGCTAAATCAACATTTTTGTGCCAGACCCATTTTTGTGTGCATCATAACTCAGTATCTCTATAAATAGTTGAATCTGCAACTACTACATGTAAGAGCTTGACGTATTTGACAGACATTTTTTTCCACAATTTCCTCTGGTACTTAGTCTTGATTTTAATTAAGAAGAAAAAGTTGAACAGATAACAGTTTTATTATCAACACCTTAGACATACAATGATTAAATTATCACATTGTTGTAACCTTTGACATTGAAATATTTTCCAGATACATGTACTTATGAAAGAGCTGGCTCGCATTCTACCTCATGCTCCAAGATTGCGTAGCAATAGTAACACATGATGGCCATATTAGACAGATTGATAATGATGGGTAATCAGATCAAACATCCTTAATATAAATCAAATTTACATAATCTGTTAAGAATTGATTATATATTACTGGGTAATTAAGGGGTCTTTCATGAAAAGAAATGAAACATCTTTAAGTTTTCATAAAACATATGAAACAACAATTTTATCTTTCTTTCAGTGATTAATTGGTAAACACATTAAACGTTTCAATGTTCCATGGGAAATACAACATAACTATTTATTCTATATGTTGAACAAGAGGCCCATGGGCCACATCGCTCACCTGAGCCACCTTGGCTCATATTGAAAGAGTTTTCCTGAATAATTGTATGTAAAACTTTGATTCTCTATTGTGGCCCCATACAACCCCAGGAGGCCATGATTTCAATAAACTTGAATCTGTACTATGTCAGGAAGCTTTCATGTACATTTCAGCTCTTCTGGCCCAATGGTTCTTGATAAAAAAAAAATTAAATGACCCACCCTATTTTTGTGGTCATCTCCCCTTTGAAGAGGGCATGGCCCTTCATTTGAACAAACTCGAAAGCCCTTTACCCAAGGATACTTTTGGTTAAGTTTGGTTATTATTGGCCCAGTGCTTCTGGAGAAAATATAAAATGTTTAATCATGCACGGACAGACAATGAACAACAGGCGATCAGAAAAGCTCACTTGAGCTTTCAGCTCAGGTGAGCTAAAAAGTATTTACGTATGGAATAATTTTCTTCATATGTGTCTTTTTTCATCCAATGCTATTTCTCCCCACTTTTAAATTAACGTTCAGATTTAAAATACATCAGAGTTTCCTGTAAATATGCATATCGATATGTGATATATGTCCTTATCAACTACAGAGTTTCATAATACTGCCTTGCATGTGAGTTAAAACAGTATACCCTTTACAAGTCGTTGCCTGCAGTATA